>NC_083591.1:3956736-4256736 GCF_027579695.1 Neoarius graeffei | reverse complement strand
TCATGTCACACTGCAGGACTGTGTGTCTCTTGTGTAATGGTGTTTGCATGGAGTCTCTGTAGGCTGTTATTACAGTGCCGTCACTAATCAGGTTCCAGATCCTTGCGGTTCTTGCTGATATACGATCGATCGATAACGTTGCTCCTGCTGCACACTCAGACACGAGCAATCGAGCACAGAGCTGCAGCCTCAGCACAAAGACTGAGCTGAGTGAACCCTGAGCGTCTCTGTTGTCTGGAGTCGGTTTAAGAGCTGCATTTTGGGAACATTTTTAATCTAGAAATCGACATAAGTGTTATTACATCACAGTATGGAAGAGCCAATCATGTTCCAGTAAATTACATTAGCATTTAGCAGACGCTCTTATCCAGAGCGATGTATGACAGACCCAGAGCAGCTGGGGGTTAGATGCCTTGCTCAAGGGCACTTCAGCCATTCCTGCTGGTCCAGGGAATCAAACCGGCAACCTTTGGATCCCAAAGCTACTTCTCTAGCCATTAGGCCATGGCTTCCCGTATCTATAAACATAGTGTGTTATTGTGTATAAATAAGATGGTGCACAGTTCATTATGTGTGTGTGTGTGTGTGTGTGTGTGTGTGTGTGTGTGTGTGTGTGTGTGTTTTGCAGGTTGCCTGTTCTGGAGTCCACAGCTCCATCGGGTGATGTGGGTCACCCGCACCATGGCATCTCCATTGTCCCGAGCAGATACCCACGCTGGTTCACCCTCGGGCACCTGGAGTCCCAGCAGTGCGAGTTGGCATCAACCATGCTCACCGCAGCCAAGGGTGAGTCGCGTGTGCGCGCACACACACACGCAGCGTTTTCATATGTTTCTCTTCTTCCACTGTATTAAATTAAAGTAAAAGTAACGCAAATGATTACACAATTTCCGTCATAGAGCGTCCATTACACAGAGACCCAAAGACGTGTTGGTTCCGATTCTGTAGTTTTGAAGCTAACGTAGTGTTCTGTTTTGCTCAGGAGACATGCTGAGACTGCGCACGGTCCTCGAGGCCATCCAGAAAAACATCCACTCCTCGTCACTCATCTTCAAACTGGCTCAAGACGCGTTCAAGATTGCCACGCCCGCAGACAGCCCGCCTGATATCACCCTGCTCAACGTGGCCCTGGAGCTCGGCCTTCAGGTGCGTGTGCCGTTCGTCTCGTTTATTCTGTCCATCTGTGTGAAGTCCGTTATATCAAGGCGTTTTGTTTTCCTGTAGGTGATGAGGATGACTCTGTCCACTCTGAACTGGAGACGCAGAGAGATGGTGCGCTGGCTCGTCACCTGCGCTACGGAAGTCGGTCTGTATCAAACTCCGCCTGCATTCTATATTATTGTAAAATCAATCTGGAACACTTTTTTCTTGCTGGTTCTGACGTTCGTCGCTCTCTTTGTCCCTGCCGTCTCTCTGTAGGGCTGCGGGCGCTGGTGAGCATTCTGCAGAGTTGGTACACGCTGTTCACACCCACTGAGGCTACGAGTATTGTTGCTGCAGCGGTCATGTCTCACGGCACAGCGCTGCGACTCAGCCTGGACTACGGGCAGCGTGAGGAGCTGGCGAGCTGTGCCAGAACACTCGCACTGCAGTGTGCCATGAAGGACCCTGCCAATTGTGCACTGTCTGCACTCACACTCTGTGAGAAGGAGCACGTGGCCTTCGAGACAGCCTACCAGATCGCCGTGGATGCGGCGGCGACGGCTATGACGCACGCGCAACTGTTCACCATCGCGCGATACATGGAGCACCGTGGCTACCCGTTGCGTGCCTTCAAGCTGGCGTCGTTGGCCATGGCACACGTGAGCCTGGCGTACAACCAGGACACACATCCAGCCATCAACGACGTCCTGTGGGCGTGCGCTCTGAGCCACTCACTGGGCAAGAACGAGCTGGGCGCCATGGTGCCGTTGGTGGTAAAAGGTGTACGCTGTGCCACCGTGCTCTCGGACATCCTGCGCCGCTGCACGGTCACAGCACCTGGCCTGGCTGGGATCCCTGGCCGCCGCAGCTCAGGCAAGCTTATGAGCACGGACAAGGCGCCACTGCGCCAACTGCTGGACGCCGCTATCGGCGCCTACATCAGCACCACACACTCGCGCCTCACGCACATCAGCCCACGCCACTACGGTGAGTTCATTGAATTCCTGGGCAAAGCTCGTGACACCTTCCTGATGGCGCACGACGGTCACGTGCAGTTCGCCCAGTTTATCGACAACCTCAAGCAGATCTACAAGGGCAAGAAGAAGCTCATGATGCTCGTGCGTGAGCGATTCGGCTGAGGAGATTATCAACGACTCCCCACCCGCTCCTCACTCCTCGTTTATTTAAGGCATTATTTTCTTCCTGTATATTCTGATTATCCTTTATTTTTTATTTTTCTTAGTCGAATACAGTTCGCGTTTAGTGGACAACCAACGTTCACTGATTTATTCGAACCTGTGGAGGCCAGAACAACCTTTTTATTTTGGCTTTAGTTTAATAGAGATGCAGAAGTGGCACATAAAGAGAAACCAAATGATAGGCGGAGTCTTTCGAGCCTTTTCCATCGTGGTGATTGGTGGTTCTTCTTCTTCTTTTTTTCGGCAAAGAGCTCATACGCTCGAAACAGTCATTCCGGAAAAAAAAAAAAAAAAACACTCGCACACAGTGTTAGTTATACCTCGATCGTATTTTAAGGAACAGCTTTAACAGGACGAGGCTGAGGCCTTGTTCGCCGGGGGTAGAGCAAAAAAGCTAGCTGAAATATCGAGGTGTTCGTCATCTTAACGCAATCCCACGTAACCCAGGAATCAGCCAAGCCGTGAACGCCACTCTTCCGTGTGTGTGTGTGTGTGTGTCCCCCCGCTCCTCTTGGTTTGTCTTTGCCCTTTTTTCTCGTGTTGGGAAGAAAGCGATTTAAGGGAACGTTACTGAGAGCCACGCCTCCACACCTGAGAAGAGCACAGGGTTTCCTTCTCCGCCTGAATCTGAACAAAAACCTCATCTTTATAAAGATGGCTTTACTTTTGGGGTTTGGGGGAGGGGTTATTGCAGATGGAGATTCTTGCACCGTTAAAGCTTAGCATTATCATGCATGCAATGCTTCGTCAAATTTGCTGTGACTTCTTGGAAGTAGTAATGTCTGGCAGCGATTATTGGCACGTGACTCTTCTCATCCAAGACATTCTTAGAGAAAATTAATCAGAAACAAAAATATCCTAACTGTAATTGTGTTGTAATACAAGCACTTGATTCACTCCGGCCCCTTTCACCTTGTCTGCATTAACAATTCTATTTCCTAAGCATTAATCAAAATTTGGTCACATTTTGAGATTTTTTTTTTTTTTTTTTAAATAAAACCTGTTCCACATGCCACCCCTGACCACGCCCCTCCCTCCCTCCCTCCAAGCGCCTGCTCGGCTCCCAACACTTAGAATGCACTCGGCGGCTATGAACGGAAGGAAACCTGGAAAGAAAGGACAAGATGCTCAACTCAGTTCTCAGGGAATCACTTAAAGAAACGAAACAAAAAAATAGTAGCATAAGCATTTAAGATATTGTAAATATGAAAGTGTCAATTCAAAAAATTGTAAAGTTATAATTATTTATGATAACTGTATGTTTTTGTTTTTTTTTTTTCTTTTCGGATACTTGAATTTGTCGCGGGCTGGGAATGTGATGGCAGAAAGACTTTAAAAAAAAAAACATTTCTCAGGTGCTCCTGTGAACAGTTCCTTTTTTTCCTCCTTCTTTCTTTTTTTTGGTCTTTTGTACACTTAGTTTTTGGCAAGAGAAGCATGGTGTGTTGTAAAAAAAAATACTGAAGGGAAGAAAGAAAAGGAAGAACAGCCGTTGAACTGACTATGCAGAACCACTTCCTGATATATATATATATATATATTATATATTTTTTTCTCCCTCTATTTAACCCTCTTTCGGAACGGAGAGTTTTGGGACATTTGCCTTTTGATTGAGTGACTTGCATATGTCTCTTTCTTTCTCTCTTTCTTTCTTTCGTTTTAACTTTGAAGCCTTATCAAATTCTAAAAGTGATTTAGCAAGTCTGATTGCAGAAGGATGCCACGAGCGGTGTAAACTAGGCCTGTGTTGATCTTACATCACCATAATCTAACGTTCACTTAAGCATTTAATTGTAAGTGCTAAAGAATTATTCCTCAGTCAGAGTGACAGTTTTATCCACCATGCTTTTCAAACTGTCTTGGAATTATGGGATGCTCAATTATATAAAGGAAGCACACGCTGCGTCGTGCTGTAAAAGCGAACGTAGCGATGTTACTGACGTTACCATCAGCACACGCCTAGTCCAAACCCACTGGTTATATTTTTACGGAGGGAATTGGAGAAAAGCTCTGTTTTGATGTGATGTTGCCTCGAGACTTTTGAAAGACGCCGCTTTGGCTCCATGTCAGGATTCTTCACTTTCAGTCACTTTTGAGGTTTCTTTTTTTTTCCCCTCCAGTTCCGTTCTGTAACTTCCTTCAAGTCACATAAGTCACTTTTCTTTCTTTTTCTTTTTTCCTTTTTCTTAAAAAAAAAAAGTGAGAAACCTTCCACAGCCTTTCTCCAAGTCATCTGGTGTGACCTTGACCAGATCCAGCTGTGATCGGTGGAAGAGCAAGCAGATGTTTTGCAGGTTTAGGGATTAAATCGGCCTTTTTTTCCCTCTTGATGAATGCAGGATGATCGTAGCTGCCTGCTTAAACAAACTCCATGCATCCGAACATCTTCAGTAGCTCACCCAGCTGATCCAGCGGCAGTGCAAAAAGAGGGGGAAAAAACAACCAGAATTCCTGCGGCTCTGATTTCATTCTCTCTCTCTCTCTCTCTCTCCGTCCCATAACTCTTTCAGTGTCTATATGTGTTGACTGTATCAGTGTTCTGATCTGTCCCTAGAGTTTAGAAGGAAAAAAAAATAATAATAATAATCGCTGGTAGAGATTGTTCACTAGCTCATCTACTGTTTTGAGTTCTGTTTTCTCTCTTTCTCTCTCCTTTCATTTTTAATTTAAGGGAAAAGTGTTTTGTCACCTCCGTGCTACTGAATTATGAAAAAGGTATCCAGTATTTGTTGCCACAAAAGTATAGTTCGACGACGTTTTTTTTTGTTTGTTTGTTTGTTTGTTTGTTTGTGCAACCTCTTGAGCTAATGTCTATAAACAAAAATTTATTACTATTTATGTAATGCTACTACCATTTTATATGATTTGTGTTGAATTTCAGTGCTTTTTCTATGAATAAAGTGTGAAACACGTCATCGTCTCTTCGTGATCTGATGGAAGAGCTTCATTCTTCAAGCACATTTAGTTAAGTGACTTCTTCAAATCATTTGATTTATTTCCCGCTGACCGAAAGGCCTGAATTATGTCATGGTGATTTCTGTCCGTCCGTCCCGGGAAGGGTGCTCATGTTCTGAAATCAACTCCTCTACAATTTTTGGAGGAACTTCATGAAACTTGGCAGGATTCTTTGTTCTATGTCGGTAATACTCATATTGTTATTTTGTTCAATTCGGTCACATTTTACCAGAGTTACGCCCCTTGATTAGCAACCTTGTACTTTCACAATTTCATGAGTGTGTTTTCCTTCTGACATCAACTCCTCTCACAATTTATGGAGGAATTTCACCAAACTTGGCAGAAGGCTTTGTTATATGTCGGTAGTACGCGTATTGTTCATCTCATCTCATTATCACTAGCCGCTTTATCCTGTTCTACAGGGTTGCAGGTGAGCTGGAGCCTATCCCAGCTGACTACGGGCGAAAGGCGGGGTACACCCTGGACAAGTCGCCAGGTCATCACAGGGCTGACACATAGACACAGACAACCATTCACACTCACATTCACACCTACGCTCAATTTAGAGTCACCAGTTAACCTGCATGTCTTTGGACTGTGGGGGAAACCGGAGCACCCGGAGGAAACCCACGCGGACACGGGGAGAACATGCAAACTCCGCACAGAAAGGCCCTCGCCGGCCACGGGGCTCGAACCCAGGACCTTCTTGCTGTGAGGCGACAGCGCTAACCACTACACCACCGTGCCGCCCACGCGTATTGTTATTTTGTTCAATTCGGTCGCATTTAACCAGAGTTACGGCCCTTGATTTAACAACCTTGTACTTTCACAATTTCATGAAGGTGTGCTTGCCTTCTGACATCAACTCCTCTCAGAATTTTTAGACGAATTTCTCGAAGCTTGGCAAAAGGCCTTATTATATTACGGTAATACACAGATTGCGATTTAATTTCGTTTGTGAAAATTTTCCCAGAGTTTTGACCCTTGATTAAATAACTTGTACTTTGATAATTTCATGAGGGTGTACGCTCTTCTGAAATCAACTCCTCTCTCAATTAGTGGAGGAATTTCACCAAACTTGGCAAAACGCTTTGTTATATGACAGTTATACGCAGATTGAAATTTTGTTTAATTTGGGCAAATTTTACCAGAGTTATGCCCTTGATTATTAAAGGAGAACTGAAGTCATTTTTAAACTTGCTTAATTTCTTAATTAACGTGTTATTCAATCACGTTTTCGGTTTTAGTAACCTTATATCGTGACTTGTATTGGCAACTAATTGCAATTAAATATGATACTTATCGGCCTATTCGGTTTTTAGCCATGTTGAATTTAGTTCGTTTGGTCCACGGCAGGCGTCGCTTATCCGCGCGATCTTCACGAGACTTGTGCGAGACTTTGAAACGTGAAGTGTCAGCCAGGTGTCAGTGCCGCCATTTTGAAAACTGTTTTCCAAACGAAATATTGCACAAAACGAGTTTAAATGACGATTACTGCCTACTTTTTTCAAACTTTCCTGATTGCTATCAAAACAAACAAAACTTCCGGCTTGATTACATCAGCATTCGAAAGAGGGCGCGCGCGTCTTTTGACAACGTTGGCAGATGTCGGTTACTTTGATTTCCGCTGTACGTTTTACTTCCGTCATATGATGTCTCGCACAGGTCTCAATGAATCTCGTTTACGGCCGTTGCTTTGACATATGGACTGATATATTACAGAGCATATTTCAAACACTCAGAACTTGCTATAGCAGCGACAAAATAGACATCAAACATGCATTCCGATATTTAATAAAATGAGAGAAATAGAATTTTGTTAATAAAAAATTTTTGCCTTCAGGTCCCCTTTAACAAACTTGTACTTTGGCAATTTCATCAAGGTGTGCTTGCTTTCTGAAATCAACTTCCTTCACAATTTTTGGAGGAATTTCATGAAACTTGACAGGATTCTTTGATCTATGTCAGTAATATGCATATTGCAATTTTGTTCAATTCAGTCGTATGTTACCAGAGTTATGGCTGAGTTGCCAGCGGGGGATATTGTGCTCTCAGAGCACTCTTGTTAACGTAGCGGTGGTTGGGATGTGTTGAATTCTTGAATGTGATTGGTCAGAAAGTGTTGAGTAAATTTCTATCAAAGCAAGTAATGAAATCTCAGGTTTATATTTATTTGTTTGTTTTAATGTTATCTTCGATATAGTAACAGCTAATTCACAGAGACTTCAATGGGGGATGTGATGCATCATCCGACCGAATGATTTTATTTAGTATAAATACAGAGGTGATTATAGAAAATCGCACATGCTGATTGGTCGAGAGATTGACTATTTCTTGATAATCACCTCGAGCGACTCGGCAAAATGGCGTCCAAAATTGTTTCGTCACTGTAAGTGAGGAAGAATTACACGATGAAAGAAAATGCTGTTCCTAAAACAAAAGCACTAAAGATGCTTCGAAGTTTGGTCTAAAACTATTCAAAGGGAAGGTGGGATTGTGATTTATTTTATCGATTTCAAAACAAAGTATTTTATATGACTCGATGTAGATAAGTGACACAAGTCTGTGATGCAAAGTTATTACATTTACATGCTGCTTTTGAAATTTGAAAAAAAATTTATTTTAAAGGTCCCATGGCATGAAATTTTCACTTTCTGAGGTTTAATGTTAAAATAAGTTCCTCTGACCTTCTTAAGTCACCCCAGTGGCTAGAAATTTCATAATGTGTAAACCAAACTATGCCCAACATTTGAGAATGGCGCATCAAAACGGCGCGTTGATAAACTCTTCCCTTTACTACGTCAGCAAGGGAGATGATCCCCACGCCCCCCCTCTGGATTCCCACCCACTGTATGGATTGCCCGCCCAGTTGTAGTGAGGAGACCATAGAGGGAGGACACAACATGGCATCACCTAAGCGAGCAAAACATGGAAATTGCGCTGTACATGGATGTGACAACACAAAGAGTCTGTTTTTACTGCCGACGGGAGAGCCCCTGAAGACGCAGTGGCTTAATTTTATTTACTCCAATAATACGCCGTCGAGTCTGCCTAAGACGGTGTATGTTTGTCGGAAGCATTTTCCTGAGGAATGTTTCCACAACTTGGGACAGTACAGGGCAGGTTTTGCACATCAACTGTCACTGAAGCCTGGGTCCGTACCAAGCATCCCTGCCGCATCAGCCACAAACACCGAACAAGTAAGTGTATAACTGTTAAGTCGTTTTGCTGTGTTTTAAAACCGGTGCCACGTTAGCCTTGCAATGGCTACATTAGCTGTGCAGCTAACCGCTTCCTGCAGTTAGCCAGGTACTCTGCGCTACAAAACCAAAAAGCATGCAGCATGCTCTGTTATAATAGCCAATCAAAACAGTTTTTACAAAGACACCCACATTCTTTTTTTTTTTAAGTCACTCATTCATTTTATTTGTTTGTTTGTTCAGTAAAAACCGAAACATTTGTTGAATTTATTTTATTTCCTCACGTCGCACCTTAATGACGTCAGCGCGCGGTATTTTTCCCTTCGCGGTTTGTTCCTTCTCTCTCGCCATAGTAAGACACCCACATCCGCTTGTTCTGACCCACTGGAGGTAGCGTCACAGTGCTGTTAGCCAATCAGAGGTAACACGTTTACATGTCATGAATATTAATGATAAGACCCGCCCCCACCCTCTACCCTTCCCCGCCTCCTGCTTCTCATTAGCAAAACGACGCACTGGGAAAAGCGCTGAAATGGGGCTTTCTCCCAGGAGGCTATATCTATGTGCCGAGGGTTCATTTCAAGAAAGGCTGCGGATATAACATCCGGAAACCTCCACGAGCTCGTTTAAAGCATCAACAAACCACCATGCCATGGGTCCTTTAAATAATCACCTGTATGTTTTATACTAAAACAATTATCCGCCTCAGGCTCGGTGAATATCGGTGAACTTTGATTTCATCTCTGTTATTATTCACCAATATTCATCTCACCTTCAGTGAATAATTGTTAAATATAAAATTGATGTGAAGCTTTCTGTGAGGACATGTTTATTTCCAATTTAGGGAAGGAGTCTCCAGTGTCAGCACTTTGTAACAGTTAAAGGTCAAGTTCCTCTGGAAAGTCAAGATGGCAGACATTTTCAGGTTTCCTGTTAACATGAAAAGCTGCATTTTATTGTTGTTTCTATGTTTATAGGTGCTATAATGCAAATGATACCAGGAGCTAACTTGTTTCATGGATGTGCAATGTTAAATATAACTATAAATACAAAAAAATAAATAAATTAGATGCTGCCTAAAAGCAGCGCTCCCAATGAATGTAAAACGTGTTCGTAAATGCATTATTTTTTAAAAAGCAAATTAAAAATAAGCACTGGATAAAAGTATGGAGTAAAAGTCTCTTAAGTATGGAGCTTTGCTCTGCGATAAAAGTACAGCATGTTGTTTCAGATTTTTTTTTTAAAAATTGCTGTGATGTTACAAGAATAACCTGCATCAAGATGATGATGCAGAATGTTCAGCCTACAGTCCCGTGACAGCTTGCAATTGATTTGCAAATACTTGGCGATGGAGACATTGGTAGCATCGCCACCAATCGTGCAATGCGTGGTGAATGTTCTCCAAGCTTCATGTGGGTTTTTTTTTTTTGGGTGTATCTCCACTCCATGATTGGCCAAAAAACGTCACAAAAAATTTCAATACATGCATTAAAACTTGGTGGCGATGTTTTCATCTTCAAACTAAGCAGCGAATACTTCCCAAAGCTCCTTGAAGCATCTCCACCAAATGCCTCATGTTCATCAATAACCCTTCGCAAAGCATGGCGAGCCGTAGTGCAACCGTAGCCTTAACATATGTACCTTTCTTGTCCAGTGTTTTGAAGCTGGAGAGATCTTACACTGGAATGACTGCAATCCAGTCCATAAGAGCAATACACTCCAGACCTGCTTGTACAAATTCCTTCAATTCATCACGGAGACCTGAACCAGCGTGTGGGCCACTTCAGTGAGTAGATCACATGATGAGATACATGGCGCCAACTGTGTGTCTACTCAGAATGCTCATATAGCAGAACTGACATGTTGGAAGAAGAGGTAAAGAGGAAAAAAAAAGGTTTCCCATGTTGCGAGTTTCGGATTGGACTGAACTGGACGGGACGAGAGTTGTAAGGCTCTAAAAGGATGAGGTCAAGGCTCTTTATAATGTGCTGGTTTACTTAGGCTACATCCACACGACAACGGCAACGAGATTAAAAAAAAAATATCGCGTCCACATGGGCAACGGATCAGTAAAATATCAGGTACATATGGCAATGCAACGCTCGCTGAAAGCGATGCAATACACATGCCACACCTCTATGTGCGCTGTAAGACGGTCCCATCGGAGACACCAGAATAATAGAAGTAAGGACGCATGCGCATAAACTATTATGCGCGAGACTTCATATTAGCCACAGTCAGAAAAATCTGTTCGTAAAATTACGTCATAATGACCAAATACAATGAAAAGTATTTTTCCAGTCTCACCTGTGAAAGGTAATCCCATGTGATCTCATTTGGATGGCAAACCTGTTGGTACAGTTAAACGCAGCACATGAATGAGGCATCTTTATTCTCCGCTTTGCCCCAGCCAATATGGCGGCAAGGATGACGTATGATTCTACGCGGAAGGCAGCGTCTTTAATGGTCCGGAATAAATTGAATGCTACACGTTGATGGATTAATTTGTTCTTCTACGCCCTTTTTGAGGAATGTATTGTAGGACTTAAACCAACATCTGAAAAGGTGAGATCGCTCCTTTTTTTTCCCTATTTTTGCTGGCGGGATTGACTCTGCCCTAAGGGCTATTCTCTCTCTCTCTCTCTCTCTCTCTCTCTCTCTCTCTTTGCACCATTACACAATAAATATTCACAGTGAAAATATTTTGTAAGCGCGTTTCATGAACCAAGTTATAGGATTTGTTGACAACTCGCATCGAGTTCGTTACACTTCTACCCAGCGTGAAGCACATGTAGTTGTGACGTCATCGTAAACAAATCCGTTCTACTCATCCAGACGACTTCGCAATGGCGCCGTTACCAGATCTTTCCACTCTGGAACCCGTTCTCAAAAGATTTCGTTTTGGGGCACCCAAAACGCCAGTGCCGTGTGGATGCCAGGCCGAAACGATAAACAATTTTCTCAGATTCACCTGAATCCGTTGCCGTGTGGACAGGGCCTAAAGGTGTTCTTAATCAACATATCTATGAATATTAATGTTTTCTGAACATTAATGTTACATTAGTATATATTTGTTAATGAATAAGTTAGAAAAGATGGCCGACTTCAGAACTATGGCTTCTAAACTTGAAAACAGCTCAAATTGTCCGACCTTACTGGAGACTCTGGTTGCACTGGAGGCTATGGGTTAATGTCAGAGAATTTTACAGATAAAGAACACCAACACTATTACCGTTAGCGAAGCTAGTTTTTGAAATTAACATCCTGAAGTATGGATGAAATTTCATTTGATTAGAAAGTGTTGATTAATGGTCTATAATGGCAGCTTTGGCAGTCGTTCAGGCTGAAAGGTAAATCACAGGTTTGTTTTAATACACAGGGACTTGTACGGTGGATGTTCCACATGAACACACACACACAAAAAGTGTACTTGTTGTAAGGGGATTATTGTAATGGTAAAATGTATAGCGAGCCAGTCATTATTGCGAAATGAACCCTGAAATCCTCCGCTTCACCTCGGGGTCCTACGTCAACTCGAAGGGGTGTTTATTTCACAATAATGATGGCTCGCTGGACATTTAACTGTACCCGCTTATTACACGGCTACTTACTAAAGAAATCAATAATTTGACAATGTTGACTGAAAAATTATTTTATTGCTTAAAGTCTGTTGGATTTGTGTCTAAGGGGCGGCACGGTGGTGTAGTGGTTAGCACTGTCTCCTCACAGCAAGAAGGTTCTGGGTTCAAACCCAGCAGCCGACGAGGGCCTTTCTGTGCGGAGTTTGCATGTTCTCCCCGTGTCCGCGTGGGTTTCCTCCGGGTGCTCCGGTTTCCCCCACAGTCCAAAGACATGCAGGTTAGGTTAACTGGTGACTCTAAATTGAGCGTAGGTGTGAATGTGAGTGTGAATGGTTGTCTGTGTCTATGTGTCAGCCCTGTGATGACCTGGCGACTTGTCCAGGGTGAACCCCGCCTTTCGCCCGTAGTCAGCTGGGACAGGCTGTGACCCTGTAGGACCGGATAAGAGGCTGCAGATAATGGATGGAATGGATGGATGGATGGATTTGTGTTTATATCAATGTAAACTCTGTAGCTTTCTGAGGAAGATGAGCCTATTTAACGTTCTAGCTCATGTTATTCTGAAGATTAAAGCTAGACGGCCTTTCAGATTTTTCAAGTGTAGGTCATAAAAAGAATTTTCCCTGACGCCCAGTTATTTTTGTTTAGTGGACCTGAAAGCTACAGAATTTGAATCACAGGCTTCCAATTTTTTTTTCTAATGGAACAATTAATGAATTTAGAGCTACGTGGCCGTAAATTCTCCGCTATTTTTTCCTGCTTCACCATGACCCAATTCAAGATACTATGTCATGCATTACGTGGTGGGTTTTCCCCGTTCACGCAAGGCATTGTAGGATACAAATTTGAAACCGAAGAGAAAAATGGAGGACCGACTGCAGTAACGGAAAGCGAGAAGAAAAGATGTCATGTTTTATACGAAGGAAAGGAAACGCAGGACCAAACTAATAAATATTGGCGCTCAGCGAGCACCTCTGTGTGATCAGCTGTTCGTTTAGCGACAGAATGATGGAACTGTCAGTGCACGCTCAAAGGTAAACCTGCGCATGCGCGCGCACACTGACTTCCTCTGTCTGCTTGACTGCGAAGTGAGCGATTTCATGCACATTATTTGCTTTAATCCCCTTGAATAACTTCCCAGCCACAGAATGGCCTGATATTTTATGAGATATTACAGAAATAAACATGTATCACAATGACCACATTTCAGACGGAACTAAATTTCTCCGATTTTATGAAATGGAAAGGCCGTCTAGCTTTAAAATTAACATTTAAAAAAAATCTTTCATGGTGTTTTCTGATGGAGGAACTTTTCGTGTTAATGTAATGATTTATTAAAGCAGCAAAATTTACTGGACTTCTGTCGATCTGCAGACCGACAGTAACTATTAGGTCTCATCACCACTTCACCCTCATCCCCTCCATCTCTTACATCCTCTTCGTGTAAATTCATCTAACTATGGTACAATATATACAGTACATTTCTAAAGCAGTTAATGCTTCTTTGTGCAAACTAATTACAGTGCAATATACATTTCAACATATTCGTTAGTGCAATATATTCATGCATATTCTGTATATTGTGAGTATCATCATGTTCTTAGTTTTTAAAATTATATTTATTACATTCATTTTTTTTGCTCCCTCTCCTTTTTTTTTTTTAACCCCCCCCCCCCTTCCCCAAACTATGCTCACAACCTACGTATGGAGCACTGCAATAAGCATTTTGCTGCATGTCGTACTCTGTATAATGTGTGTATGTGAGAAGTAAAATTAGAATTTGATACGATTAGACGTGGCCCTCCAATCGACGTCCTAGGATCAAACTGTGGCCATAGCAACAAGACTGTAAAATACTGTAAGTGACCAATCAGAATCGAGTATTCAACAAAGCCGTGTAATAAATTAACATTTTAAGGAAGGAGTCTCCAGTTCGACGGCACGGTGGTGTAGTGGTTAGTGCTGTCGCCTCACAGCAAGAAGGTCCTGGGTTCGAGCCCCGGGGCCGGCGAGGGCCTTTCTGTGTGGAGTTTGCATGTTCTCCCCGTGTCCGCGTGGGTTTCCTCCGGGTGCTCCGGTTTCCCCCACAGTCCAAAGACATGCAGGTTAGGTTAACTGGTGACTCTAAATTGAGCGTAGGTGTGAATGTGAGTGTGAATGGTTGTCTGTGTCTATGTGTCAGCCCTGTGATGACCTGGCGACTTGTCCAGGGTGTACCCCGCCTTTCGCCCGTAGTCAGCTGGGATAGGCTCCAGCTTGCCTGCGACCCTGTAGAAGGATAAAGTGGCTAGAGATAATGAGATGAGATGAGTCTCCAGTTCCACTTTGTAACAGAGGTAAAGCTGTAACTTGACGTTCTCTCAGAAACATAGCAAGCTTTTTTTCTGTATTAATAAATTTGAGAGAGAGAGAGATAGAGAGAGAAAATAAAAATGTGTCATGGAAGTTGTTGGGCCATCAAAACATTTATATGAAATTGAAAAATAGACTGTTTTCATTGAAGAGGAACCCTTGCATGTTTGTCATGCTGTTTGGAAATCCAGTATATTTATCTTATTGCAAGAGTAACTACAGTTCCTTGTATTATTATTGACAGGATGGCATCCCAGGGCAACGTCGGTCCTCCAACACTGCTCTGCCATGGATTAAACACTCATCTAGAGTTTCAATTTATCAGTTTCCTAAAGCGCGTTGATCTGCTCTAAAGTGTGGTTTCTCTCTCGGCTCTTCGGGGAGCTGATTTGCACAGCTTTGTTCTGCCACTGTGATTTTTCCTACCATGCTTCTTTAATTGGGCTGGAGAGGCAATCCTCAGCTCGAGGAGTTGTGGATTACAAAAAAGCATGCACAAGAAACCAGAAATAGTCTGGACTGGAGAAACAAACAGCCACCTATAACTCAAGGAGCTCAGCGTTATAGATGAATGTTTATCCACAGAGACACAAACGCCAAGCTGCTCGGTTTCTCACCATCGGTCATGACTTTAAGGACCTGTCGCTCTTTTCTCCGAGCTCCATTTTGCGGTGGAGGCATGGGGATGCGTCCAAACTCCACCTCACCGTCCCTACACTGCCTAATATTTCGAATCGATCCCAGGCCAAGCCTTCTGTGTCTGATAAAGCACTGATAGTGCCAGGGCCTGACAAGTGATGTACAGCGTGGTGTCTGCTGCAGCAGATTGGATTTTCAGGCCCGCTGATTCACTGAGATTGCGAGTGAACCCACAACCCCCCCCCCCCCCCCTCGCTCTCTGTCTCTCTCACTTATCCTTCTCATGGGTCCTTAAAGGAGACCTTGGGGAATTGAGCTTTTCTGAGTGTGGATTCATTGTTGCAATTAAAATAGTGTCCGGAGCCTCTTGAGGTAACTCATAACGTGTGTGAGCGAGAGAGAGAGAGGGGGATGAGGTACATCCCAGCCTCCCAAATCCCACCTGCACCCTTTGGAGTGATGGGCTAGAAATGCTACGGCGCTAATCAGCAAATTGACTGCAGCTTTTTTTTCTTTTTTTTTTTTTTAAACACAATCAAGGACAACATGATGCTGTGTGGACAAACTGCAGCTGCCTACCATTTCATACACAATGGCGGTGTGAGTGTGTTTTCCACCCCCATTGTGTTCAGTTGAGATGTTTGTTCAGAGACAATAGACACCTAGAGAATGAGACGCAGCCCATTCGCACAGGCTTTGTGCACCAGTGGCAATCAGGGATATGAAAAACAAATATGATTCACAGGAAGGACAACAAGCAAGAAGATTCCGATGAGAGTCAACACACAAATCCTGAACATGATTGAAACGTGTTCAGGATTGCAGATTCCATTTATTCAGATAGCGGGGTTTTTTTTCGTTTGCTTGTTTTTCCGAGGACTGACCCTTCCTCAAAGAGGTCACATGATGTCTTATGGAACTCAAATCCAGTTGTTTTCATTTTTGAGGATTTGCACTTTCTCGGGTGTTTATGTGCCTTATGGGGAAAAACCTCCAGTGGGATTTTTTTTTTACTTGAATACACACTAAAACAACATTGTGGAATGTTTGATCTTGATCTTACTGTCTGTGTGAAGTTTCACATGCTGTTCCAGTGTCCATGTGGGTTTCATCCAGGTTCTCTGGTTTCTTCCCACCTCTCAAAAACATGAACTGAACTGGCTACATTAAATTGTTCTACAAACGTTTTCACACTGTGTTCTGGAATGAACTCGCGTCTCATCCAGGATGTGTTCCCACCTCATGCGCAGAATTCCCAGGAGAGGCTCCGACTCACTACTGTTTGCGACGAGTCTTTTTTTTCCCCCCAAGTGTTGGTGTTAATTACTAATCTTTTTTATTTTTTCTACAAATAATTTTCCAGTATTCCCTTCATTTTTTTTTATTGTACTTTCCACTTTCACTTTCCTTTTTCAGTTTTTTTTCCTCTCTTTTTTTTTTTTTTGGAAGAACGCAGAGACCGGAAGCTTTTTTTTTTTCTCCTCCTGTGTAAAGACCAGAAGCGGAGGCCATCCACATCGGATCTGCTTTAATATCAACAGATCTTCGATTAAGGTACGTGAATCCTTTCATCATGGCACACTTTCAGCCTGTTCAGTGTGCTGAGTACAGGATGTTTAGTCATTCTTCCTCCGTCACTAGCGATAGCTTTATTTGTGATAAGTGCAGATTAGTTAGCTCTCTGACGGAGAAGATTATAGTGTTAGAAGCGCATATCCAGGCTTTAGAGAAGGTCAGTGAGAATGAGAACAGTGTAGTTTCTGTAGGGGAAAGTCTGGATGCCCTAGGTGGAGTTAGTAATCCCCTAACTCTGGCATTAGAGCCCTTACAGTGGGGCAAATGGGTGACGACTCGGCGGCATAAGCGCAGAGCCAAAGCTACTGCTGAGGCTTGCCCACGGGAGCACCACTCCTCTCCGCGTCACATGTCAAACAGGTTTGCTGTCCTTAGTGATGCACCTGCTGAGAAACCTGAAAGAGCTCTGGTTATAGGGGACTCTATCATACGGCACATGAAATTAGCTCAGCCTTTAGGGGCACCAGCAGCTTTAGTCAGGTGTATACCAGGAGCCAGGGTGCCGGACATAGCTGGTAATCTTAGGGTCCGAGGCAAGCACACGTTCTCAAAGATAGTTATCCATGCAGGAGCTAATGATGTATGCCTTCATCAGTCTGAGGTTACTAAGAGTAACTTTGTAGAGGTGTTTAAATTAGCGAAGGCGATGTCCAATGCTGTAGTATGCTCTGGCCCCATCCCAATGCGGCGTGGCGATGTAGCTTACAGCAGGTTATGGTCGCTGAACTGCTGGTTGTCCAGGTGGTGCTCTGAAAACAGTGTGGGCTTTATAGATAATTGGGCTAATTTTGAGGGCACTGCTGGCCTGTTGGGGCGGGACGGTATCCATCCCACTCGGGAAGGTGCTGCTCTCATTTCCTGCAGCATAGGCCATAGTCTCAGAACAGGCCTAGTTAATTTCTGACAATCCAGAGCCAAGGCCAGGGAGCAGACGAACAGGCTAAACCGACTGTCTGCTATCTGCACAGAGTCGTCACTCAGGGTCCACTACATCGAGACTGTGTCTGTTCCCCGAGCTCAACAAAAAGGTAGAAATATTCAGAGAGTTTGTTCCAGTAACCAAATCAATATAAAATTAGATCATACTGACTGTACAGCCGCTGCCAGCACCTTTGATCTAAAGATGGGGCTATTAAATATTAGATCTCTTACATCTACAGCGCTAATGGTTAATTAACTCATTACTGATCAGGAGTTTAATGTACTTTGTTTAACTGAAACATGGATTAAGCTAAATGAATATATAGCATTAAATGAAGCGAGTCCTCCTGGATACAGTTATATACACCAGCCTCGTCTAACTGGCAGAGGAGGAGGCGTTGCGGTTATTTATAATGATTATCTAGGTGTAACACAAAAACCTGGTTATAACTTTAATACATTTGAAGTTCTTCATACTTATATAATGTATGTAGCCTCGAAAAATAGGTCTACCCAGTTAATTTTGTTACTTATTATTTACAGGCCCCCGGGGCCATATTCTGAGTTTCTTTCTGAATTTGCAGATTTTATCTCAGATCTGGTTATTTCCTGAGACAAAGCTTTAGTTGTAGGAGATTTTAATATTCACTTCGATAACCCAGAAGACCCTTTGAAAACAGCGTTTGTGTTAATTTTAGATTCAGTAAGGATTAATCAGAATGTCATAGCACCGACCCATAATGGTGGTCACACCCTCGATCTAATACTAACATTCGGGTTAAATGTAAAAAATATAGTCACACTTCCACAGTCTGAAGTTCTCAGATCATTATCTCATCTCATTCAAAATATGTGGCGGCACGGTGGTGTAGTGGTTAGCGCTGTCGCCTCACAGCAAGAAGGTCCTGGGTTCGAGCCCCGGGGCCGGCGAGGGCCTTTCTGTGTGGAGTTTGCATGTTCTCCCCGTGTCTGCGTGGGTTTCCTCCGGGTGCTCCGGTTTCCCCCACAGTCCAAAGACATGCAGGTTAGGTTAACTGGTGACTCTAAATTGACCGTAGGTGTGAATGTGAGTGTGAATGGTTGTCTGTGTCTATGTGTCAGCCCTGTGATGACCTGGCGACTTGTCCAGGGTGTACCCCGCCTTTCGCCCGTAGTCAGCTGGGATAGGCTCCAGCTTGCCTGCGACCCTGTAGAAGGACAAAGCGGCTAGAGATAACGAGATGAGATGAGATGAGATGAGTAATATATGCACCTCACCACGCTACTGTATTAAACGTACATTCACGTCAACTACTGCACAGAGCTTTATAAATGATCTCCCAGAGTCATCAACTCTGATTGGGTCACTGTCAGCCCCTGCAGAACCTGATCAGGCAACTGAATGCTTAGAGTCAACGTTCCGCTGTACTTTAGACAATGTAGCTCCTCTTAAAAGGAAAATGGTCAGAGACAAAAAATTAGCACCCTGGTATAATGATGACACTCGCACATTAAAACAGACCACTCGAAAATTGGAATGTAAATGGCATCAAAAAAAATTGGTAGTGTTCAAATTAGCATGGAAGGAGAGCTTCCTGAAGTATAGAAAAGCTCTTAGTGCTGCGAGATCAACATATTTCTCCTCCCTAATAGAAGATAACAAAAATAATCCTAGATTCCTATTTAATACTGTAGCAAAATTAACCAGGAATAAGTCCACTATAGACACATGCACACCTGCAGTATGTAGTAGCAACGGCTTCATGAATTTTTTTAATGACAAAATTGAGAATATCCGACAAAAAATTCAAACTACTAATTTAAGGTCAGACAATGTAAGTGACCTTGTAGTTAACTATATAACTATCAGATCAGCAATTAGAATGTTTTACTCCCCTTAGAAAAATTTAATTACTTTCATTAATCTCAGCATCAAAAGCCTCAACTTGTGTACTAGATCCCTTACCTACACGTCTATTCAAACAGATAATACCTGAAGTAATTGAACCGCTTCTAAAAATAATAAATTCTTCTCTTACGATTGGTTATGTATCCAAATCCTTTAAACTAGCAGTTATCAAACCCCTGATTAAAAAAACTGACCTTGATCCCTGTCAGCTGTCCAATTATCGGCCAATATCAAACCTCCCCTTTATCTCCAAGATCCTTGAAAAAGCTGTGGCACAACAGTTATGCTCATATTTACATAGGAATGACATCCATGAAATGTATCAGTCAGGATTTAGACCTCATCATAGCACAGAGACAGCACTGGTTAAAGTAGTAAACGACCTACTGTTGGCGTCTGATCAGGGCTGTGTCTCGCTGCTTGTGTTGCTTGACCTTAGTGCAGCATTTGATACCATTGATCATTCCATTCTTCTGGATAGACTAGAAAATGTTGTGGGAGTTAAGGGAATGGCCCTCTCCTGGCTCAACTCTTATTTAACTGATCGCTATCAGTATGTTGATATAAATGGTGATATCTCTAGACGTACTGAGGTAAAGTTTGGTGTTCCACAAGGTTCTGTCTTGGGTCCACTGCTTTTTTCTCTATATATGTTCCCTCTGGGTGATATTATTCGTAAACATTGTATTAGTTTCCACTGTTATGCTGATGACACAGTTGTATGTTTCTGCAAAACTTGATGAGAGATACCAGCTTAATAGAATTGAGGAATGTGTAAAGGACATTAGACACTGGATGCTTATTAACTTCCTTCTGCTTAACTCTGACAAGACTGAAGTACTTGTACTCGGACCACATGTAGCTAGAAGTAAGTTTTCTGATTCCACAGTAACTCTGGATGGCCTTTCTGTTTCTTCACGTGCAGCAGTAAAAGACCTCGGAGTGATTATTGACCCCAGTCTTTCATTCGAAACTCACATTGATAACATCACCCAGATAGCTTTCTTTCAGCTCAGAAATATTGCTAAGATAAGAAATTTAATGTCACTACATGATGCGGAAAAACTAGTTCATGCTTTTGTTACCTCCAGGTTGGATTACTGTAATGCCTTACTGTCTGGATGTTCCAATAAGTGCATAAACAAGCTCCAGTTAGTTCAAAATGCAGCAGCAAGAGTCCTTACTAGAACTAGAAAATATGACCCCATCACCCCTGTCTTATCCACACTGCATTGGCTCCCAATCAAATTTCGTATTGATTATTAAATACCACTATCGACCTTTAAAGCACTGAATGGTCTCGCACCACAGTACCTGAGTGAACTTCTGGGCCTCTATGACCTGCCACGCCTACTTAGATCAAAAGGTGCAGGCTATCTGCTGGTACCTCGTATAGTGAAGGCTACATCAGGGGGCGGAGCCTTTTCTTACAAAGCCCCACAGTTATGGAACAGCCTTCCAAGTAGTGTTCGGGAATCAGACACAGTCTCAGCGTTTAAGTCTCGGCTGAAGACATATCTGTTTAGTCAAGCCTTGTGTTAATGGTGTTTATGAGGTAAAGGAGTAGATCTGGAGGATCCTCAGACATAGAGTGTTTTGGTAAACTGGGATGTATGGATGCTGTCAGTCCCCACTCGCTTGCTCACTCGAGTTTGTTGACGGTGTAGTGGCTGCTGCTTTATGTCCCGGGGCTCCCTCATGCCTGTGTTACCTTCTGGCTCTCCCCTTTTAGTTATGCTGTCAGAGTTAGTTGCCGGAGTCCCTGCTTGTACTCAGTGCAATATGTATACTGTTCCTACTTATTCAGGTGACATTGGGCATACCTAACAACCTGTGTTTTCTCCCCCCCCCCAAATCTGTCCCTCTGAGTTACATGTCGGTCCTGGAATCGAGATGCTGAACCTCTTCTGCTCCTCGGACCTGCCTGATCCATCCTGGTGCTCTGTGTCTGGTTGGAGTCTCATCGCATCGCTCCTGTAGAGGACGGCCCCATGTGGACAGTTGAAAGTCACACCTGGAGGACGCTCTGGACTCTTACAGTAATGCTTTTGTGGCTGAGGACTACAGTTATCATGAACAGTTTTGCACTCAAGTTTCCATCAATGAAGAGTTTATAACATCAACGAAACTGACTTCATGTTAAAACTGTTAATGTTAGTCATGTTGTCTGTTGTTGCCTAAATGAGGATGGGTTCCCTTTTTTGTCTGGTTCCTTTCGAGGTTTCTTCATGTCGTCTGAGGGAGTTTTTCCTTGCCACCGTCACCACAGGCTTCATCATTGGGGATAGATTAGGGATAAAATTAGCTCATGTTTTAATTCGTTCAAATTCTGTAAAGCTTCTTTGCGACAATGTTTATTGTTAAAAGCGCGATACAAATAAACTTGACTTGACTAGTAGCTTCTTTAGTTGTATACTGGACCGAGGATATTACTTCAGCTAACAAATTAAAATATATAGAGAGGATATTACATGGTGGTGCGAAGATATTAAGTTTATCTTCGACTGGTGAAAATTTTTAAAATAATTTCAAAATGAGAAGATAAACTTCATATATTCGCACAACCGTGACTGTGTAATATTCATTATATGGAAACGTTAAAAAAAATGCAAGTTAATCAAAAGAATTTTAATTTTGAACCGGTTCGCCATTTTGACAATGCACGTCTAGTCAGCGGGAAAATACTGGGAGTGATGTCATTGGAGTGAAATATCCAGACTTATTATCCATATAGGACACTTTTTTTGATGGAATAAAAACGTGTTCTATTCCCTTCTAGCGGGTTTCATTCATTTGGCTTGATAGCATGCAATATTGTTAGCATATCGCTTATCCTACATGTATTATTTCACTCTACCCAATGGAGAATGGGTGTTGAATATAGTTTGATATTGCATGGTTGTCAAGACATGACTTCACATGTCGAAGACATAAAACTTCCGCACTAGTGAGCGACTGGGACAATTTGTAAACAAACATAGCTGGCAGGTTCGTTTCGTTAAATACAGAAGATTTTGAGACAATTTTGAAAGAGAAAGATGCGTTGAACATCCAAAAGGAATGTGTATGGATAATAAGAATAATGGCTTTTTTTCGTGGTCTATCAGATATATTCCATTCAACTACTCGTCTTTGACTTGTTCAGTATCATGCTCCCTGACTGGAATATATTTGATATACCATGAAAAAAGCCAGCCAATAGAATTTAAATATGTCACTCAGATCCGCGATGCATTTCATATGAAAAATGTGAGTTTTTCAACACGAGAAGATAAACTTCATATCTGCAAGTCAACATGTGATTTTTCTTTTTATTATATTGACACATTCATGAACAAAAAGTCCCCAAATTTATCAAAACAACTCTCATCGAGTTCCTCACAAGTGACAGATAGAGATTTGTGTCACGTTTTTGGTTCTCCATGTCCCGGATGGAACTCAAATGAAAAATGAGTGGCAAATTTCCCAATAACAGTCTTGTCCAAATAGTGTGCGCACGCATAATAAATATATATATATATATATGAGAGAGAACCTAAAAGCAAAACTCCCGATGAGTGTAAAATGTGTTAGTAAATAATCCCACGTTATTTTTTTAAAAAGCAAATTTAAAAACAAGTGCTGGATAAAAACCCATCTATCTTAGGTAAATAAAAGACACAATTTTTGTTGTCCAGTGGTCAAGTGTTTGAGATCCAAAATAATTATATAATATTTTATATATATACATTTAAGCTCAAAGCAGAACATTATCATCATGCACATCAACATCACTTTTTCTTTTTATTCCACATTGAGAGGGCGGGGCCTCAGGGGGCAGACTACTAACAAACAGCACAAAAGATTTTGTTCATGTTTATGGAGTAGATTTAAAGAAACCCACTGTGTCCCGAACCACAGGCTTTAATCCAAACACACTGTGAACCGGCTCGACTGATCAATGACGTTTGTGGTAACCGGGGATGCTGTGTGAGTTATGGTAGTGTAAGTGTATTTTCCACAGCACTGTTTCTTTAAGCCTTTGTGCTTGGGTTTGCTTCTGATCCATCAAATAAATAAGTACATTTCTATGAAGTTCTCTCTTTATTTGGTTGAACAGAAAAGCATCTTAATTAATTAATCACCCTACATGAATAAAAACTTCATTTTTACCTTTTTTTTTGGTTCAGACTTGATTGTAAATCACATATTGGTCACTAAAATTCTACAACACACTAAAATCCGAACCTTGACAGTCAGTCATCACACATCACTCCTGATCAAATCAATAACTTCAAAAAAAAAAAAAACCCAGGTCCAGAATAGCTGTGCGTGTGTGTAGTTCTGATGTCTATTTCTGTCTCTGCTCAGATGGAGTGGAGCATCTTATTTGTGGTTGATCAGTCGGCGGGAGTGTGTGTGCACGGCCTCCACAAACGCACCCACACTCTCAGGATCCATGTCAGGGTACAAACCGTGGCCGAGGTTGGCGATGTAACCCCTGGTGCCGAACGCCTCCACCATTGTCTTTACAATGTCAGAAATGCGCTCCTAAACAAACACATTTGTGTTGGTTTATATTGTGCATTTCTTCCTGCATGCCTAGTTCTAATGCTTGTTAACCAAAACAGTGCATTTAAAAAAAAAAAGTTTAGATAAAAACAGAATTTTTAAATTTTTCACTTCTAAATATTGTTCATCAGTCAAGATATGTTTGAGGTTTACGATTTTTTTTTTAGGTTTGCACTCAAGCCATGAAGCTGTTGTAGCCAACAAGTAAAAGTAGAAGCTGTGAGCTTCCTGTTTAGAATCATGCAACTTGCATGTATGAAGGGGAAAAAAAAAAAAACACCTCAGATGTGAATCTCTGAGTGTCACCTGAAAGAGTCGACTCTCAGAACTGATTCAAATATCTAACTCAAGGAGTCGACTCGTTTACAAATGACACATCACTTGTGGTTAATTCTACCTGCTAAACTGCCATAACCTTCACCTCGAATACGAATGGCTACGGACACGTACAGCGGTTTGAAGTAAAAGTATTAGTACCCCTTGCTGGAAAAGAGGCTTCTAACTGAAGTTCCTGTTCTTTTCGGGCATTATTGCAGCTAGGGAGCATTTATTTAATATATTGTCCGAGTTTAAAGTGTTACCTTCGTAGCATACAGTGCACAGGGGTCCATGTTCCCTTGCAGACTGACTTTGCCTCCAGTCCTCTGCCTGTGAAACACACACACATGGATATAAACCCCCGGCACAGTATTTATTTATGGGAAATAGAATTGGGATGTACCATGACGTAGGGGTGACTCACCGTGCCACATGGGGGTCAATGGTCCAATCCAAGCCCACCACCTCATAGCAGGTCTGGGAGAGGTCTTCCAGAGCGTAATGTCCGTCCTTCGCAAACACAATCTGATCCAAAGCAAAAACAGGGCAATATTAGTAGACTCAACCCAAACGTTTACCCAATACTTACACCTAGTGCTCAGGATCAGCAAGTACAGCATGTTCTTGAAGAGCCAACATTGCTGACAAAGAAAATACAGTACCAAAAAAAGATTTTACATACACACTTTTTTTATATATATATCCTGTTATTTTTCTCTTGAGACACGCACCATGCAAAAGTACAGAGCCAAGGAAAGGGGGAGGAGGACTTTTTTTTTTTTTAAATAAGGTCAGTGTACTTCCAGGTCAGTTTGGCAACACAGAAACAGGGCTGTCATGGAGGCTAAATAAATGCATGTAAACAGGAGAGGATATATCAGATCAAACTGAAATGTGAAGACACGAAGACCCTTCACCCACCATGGGGACGTTATCCAGTCCTGTCTCCTTGAGCCTGTCCTTTACTCTGCGTGCGATGTCCCTGAGGTACGGCAGAGCGAACGCTTCAAATTCCACCGGGCCAAGACAGCCAGCATGGGATTCAAACACCTGCAGGGCCTGAAGCACACGCGCACACACACACCATCATTTCTACACAGGTGCCTACATTGCTAGCGAAAAAATCCTAGCAGGCAGAAAAAAAAGCCGCAGCCACTTTGGTGCAAGGTCAAAGAAAACACGTAAACAACAGTCATATTCCAGTGTGACCTTTATTTAATAATTAGCATTCTCCTTCATTTTTGTTTTTGGCTCACAAAAATGTGAAAATCCACCGACAGAACAAAAGCAACCACTATGGGAAGTAAATGCACATCTTTCACATCCCATGATCCTCTGCTGATGTGCTTTATCAGCAAAGCATGACATATGGAACTATTCCAGTCAAAATGTGGCCAAAATATTAAGGCTGATGCAAAAACAACATAAAAAAAAAAACACCTTGTATAAGGATAATTATCAAGACAAAACTTCATTCAGGCTTTGCCGGTTTCGATTTAAAAGAAAAAAATATATATATCCTTTAAAACGTATTGCTGGGTTTCAGTCACATGACTTTTCTTAACGGAAAGTTTGACCAGAAGTGAAATAGCTGGTGGTCTAAACGGCTGCCGTAGTGCAAACAACTAGCGGTAACTTATCAGAGTACGCTCGTAATCTAGAAGCCACTGCTGGCTTTAGATATATTCAGAAAATTACTCTGTGCAACGGAATCAACCCCTACAGTCTGGGAAAGAAGGATTTGTCATACGATCTCGAAAACCACCCTTCAGTCAAGTTCCCCGCCATCTCAAACTATCTGGGTGTTGCAGACGTTCTCCTACACCGCAAAACAGATGAAAGCCTGGAAGAGTATGGAGGCTTACAACTTTTTTGTATGTGGCTGGGTAAAGGACCTCGGGATCAAGTCGCTGCCCAATGAATCCTGGATTGTTTTTGCCCGTGTAAGTATGGGGTTTTTTTTAAGCTTTTCGTTCATGTCTTTACAACAAAGCGCAAACAAACAACAGTTGGCTTGATTCTCACTTGTGTTGGCTCTTATCCCTCAGGTAAATCATTCACAAAGATCATCAGAAACCCCTTTAAAGACCTGGATCTGAGTTAAACAAGATGGAGAAGTGATCACGGCACATTGTAACTGTATGGCTGGGGAAGAATTTTGTCGTGACCATCATGCATATGGACTTTGTGAGGAGGAAACAAAGAAACAGCTGGGGACTTTAGCGCTTCGTGACTAAAAAAAGTACCGTAAAATAATGACACATAGCAAGAAACGTATTGGAGAACACTAAGGACAGAGCTGAGAGGGAAATACAAACCTTTCCCCAAGTGATCACTGCAAACTCGAGCATCCTTCGACTCGGCTCCCTTCGATTTCACTGAGAGGTTCACTGAAAAGCGGCCTTTCTCAACGTCTTTTTGTGAAATCTTGTGTTCGTTCACCCTTTTTTATTAGTTCACGGGGAACCCTGAAGAAACTTATCAGTTTCACAGTTTGATCAAATAACCTAAAACGATGCAAGCGTAAGGCATTTTTCATGCGAGCAATACACCTCCATACAAACGCTTTGTCAACTGAGCTTTGGTAGACCACCAGCTAAAGTTTTCAATAACTAAATGAGGCGGGTGTGACGTCACGTGAAACCCAGCAATAAAACTTCTCACCTGAGCGCCAGCTTTGACCTGGCCCAGCAGGTACTCCACAATGACGTCAGTGAGGCGTTTGAGGAGGGAGTGACTGGCCTCGGGGTGTCTGTATAACCAGCGCTTTGCTTTCGAGTGCGTGGTGGAGCCGCCGCCTTCGATCATGTAGGACATCAGAGTCCACTGCACAGGGGAGAAACATACGGAGTCTTCAGGACGTGTTTCATTATTTATTATATAGATTTAGGTACTGCCTAAAAGCGGAGCTCCCATCTGTTTCTGGGTTGTAGAATTTTCTTATATCAAAGCCAGCCTCTTTTGTTTTATTTCTTTACCAGCTAACACTGGCCACTTGGCAGCGTGTATGACTGGCAATTACTAACACTGGCCACTAGGCGGCGTGCATGACTGGCAATTACTAACACTGGCCACTCGGCGGCGTCTATGACTGGCAATTACTAACACTGGCCACTAGGCGGCGTCTATGACTGGCAATTACTAACACTGGCCACTAGGCGGCGTCTATGACTGGCAATTACTAACACTGGCCACTAGGCGGCATGCATGACTGGCAATTACTAACACTGAGCACTAGGTGGCGTGTCTCATCTCATCTCATTATCTCTAGCCGCTCCATCCTGTTCTACAGGGTAACAGGCAAGCTGGAGCCTATCCCAGCTGACTACGGGCGAAAGGCGGGGTACACCCTGGACAAGTCGCCAGGTCATCACAGGGCTGACACATAGACACAGACAACCATTCACACTCACATTCACACCTACGGTCAATTTAGAGTCACCAGTTAACCTAACCTGCATGTCTTTGGACTGTGGGGGAAACTGGAGCACCCGGAGGAAACCCACACGGACACGGGGAGAACATGTAAACTCCGCACAGAAAGGCCCTCGCCGGCCACGGGGCTCGAACCCGGACCTTCTTGCTGTGAGGTGACAGCGCTAACCACTACACCACCGTGCCTAGGCGGCGTGTATGACTGGCAATTACTAACACTGGCCACTAGGCGGCGTCTATGACTGGCAATTACTAACACTGGCCACTAGGCGGCATGTATGACGCAATTACTAACACTGGCCACTAGGCGGCGTGTATGACTGGCAATTACTAACACTGGCCACTAGGCGGCGTCTATGACTGGCAATTACTAACACTGGCCACTAGGCGGCGTGCATGACTGGCAATTACTAACACTGGCCACTAGGTGGCGTGTATGACTGGCAATTACTAACACTGGCCACTAGGCGGCGTCTCATCTCATCTCATCTCATCTCATTATCTCCAGCCGCTTTATCCTTCTACAGGGTCGCAGGCAAGCTGGAGCCTATCCCAGCTGACTACGGGCGAAAGGCGGGGTACACCCTGGACAAGTTGCCAGGTCATCACAGGGCTGACACAGAGACACAGACAACCATTCACACTCACATTCACACCTACGGTCAATTTAGAGTCACCAGTTAACCTAACCTGCATGTCTTTGGACTGTGGGGGAAACTGGAGCACCCGGAGGAAACCCACGCGGACACAGGGAGAACATGTAAACTCCGCACAGAAAGGCCCTCGCCGGCCACGGGGCTCGAACCCGGACCTTCTTGCTGTGAGGCAACAGCGCTAACCACTACACCACCGTGTCTAGGTGGCGTGTATGACTGGCAATTACTAACACTGGCCACTAGGCGGCGTGTATGACTGGCAATTACTAACACTGGCCACTCGGCGGCGTGTATGACTGGCAATTACTAACATTGGCCACTAGGCGGCGTCTGTGACTGGCAATTACTAACACTGGCCACTAGGCGGCGTCTGTGACTAGCAATTACTAACACTGGCCACTAGGCGGCGTCTATGACTGGCAATTACTAACACTGGCCACTAGGCGGCGTGTATGACTGGCAATTACTAACACTGGCCACTCGGCGGCGTGTATGACTGGCAATTACTAACATTGGCCACTAGGCGGCGTCTGTGACTGGCAATTACTAACACTGGCCACTAGGCGGCGTCTGTGACTAGCAATTACTAACACTGGCCACTAGGCGGCGTGTATGACTGGCAATTACTAACACTGGCCACTAGGCGGCGTCTATGACTAGCAATTACTAACACTGGCCACTAGGCGGCGTCTATGACTGGCAATTACTAACACTGGCCACTAGGCAGCGTGTATGACTGGCAATTACTAACACTGGCCACTAGGCGGCATCTCATCTCTCATCTCATCTCATTATCTCTAGCCGCTTTATCCTTCTACAGGGTCGCAGGCAAGCTGGAGCCTATCCCAGCTGACTACGGGCGAAAGGCGGGGTACACCCTGGACAAGTCGCCAGGTCATCACAGGGCTGACACATAGACACAGACAGCCATTCACACTCACATTCACACCTACGGTCAATTTAGAGTCACCAGTTAACCTAACCTGCATGTCTTTGGACTGTGGGGGAAACCGGAGCACCCGGAGGAAACCCACGCGGACACGGGGAGAACATGCAAACTCCACACAGAAAGGCCCTCGCCGGCCACGGGGCTCGAACCCAGGACCTTCTTGCTGTGAGGCGACAGCGCTAACCACTACACCACCGTGCCGCCGCATCTCATCTCATCTCATCTCATTATCTCCAGCCGCTTTATCCTTCTACAGGGTCGCAGGCAAGCTGGAGCCTATCCCAGCTGACTACGGGCGAAAGGCGGGGTACACCCTGGACAAGTTGCCAGGTCATCACAGGGCTGACACAGAGACACAGACAACCATTCACACTCACATTCACACCTACGGTCAATTTAGAGTCACCAGTTAACCTAACCTGCATGTCTTTGGACTGTGGGGGAAACTGGAGCACCCGGAGGAAACCCACGCGGACACAGGGAGAACATGTAAACTCCGCACAGAAAGGCCCTCGCCGGCCACGGGGCTCGAACCCGGACCTTCTTGCTGTGAGGCAACAGCGCTAACCACTACACCACCGTGTCTAGGTGGCGTGTATGACTGGCAATTACTAACACTGGCCACTAGGCGGCGTGTATGACTGGCAATTACTAACACTGGCCACTCGGCGGCGTGTATGACTGGCAATTACTAACACTGGCCACTAGGCGGCGTGTATGACTGGCAATTACTAACACTGGCCACTAGGCGGCGTCTGTGACTGGCAATTACTAACACTGGCCACTAGGCGGCGTGTATGACTGGCAATTACTAACACTGGCCACTCGGCGGCGTGTATGACTGGCAATTACTAACACTGGCCACTCGGCGGCGTCTATGACTGGCAATTACTAACACTGGCCACTAGGCGGCGTCTGTGACTGGCAATTACTAACACTGGCCACTAGGCGGCGTGTATGACTGGCAATTACTAACACTGGCCACTAGGCGGCGTCTATGACTGGCAATTACTAACACTGGCCACTAGGCGGCGTCTGTGACTGGCAATTACTAACACTGGCCACTAGGCGGCGTCTATGACTGGCAATTACTAACACTGGCCACTAGGCGGCGTCTATGACTGGCAATTACTAACACTGGCCACTAGGCAGCGTGTATGACTGGCAATTACTAACACTGGCCACTAGGCGGCGTCTAAGACTGGCAATTACTAACACTGGCCACTAGGCGGCGTCTGTGACTGGCAATTACTAACACTGGCCACTAGGCAGCGTGTATGACTGGCAATTACTAACACTGGCCACTAGGCGGCGTCTAAGACTGGCAATTACTAACACTGGCCACTAGGCGGCGTCTAAGACTGGCAATTACTAACACTGGCCACTAGGCGGCGTCTAAGACTGGCAATTACTAACACTGGCCACTAGGCGGCGTCTATGACAGGCAATTACTAACACTGGCCACTAGGCGGCGTCTATGACTGGCAATTACTAACACTGGCCACTAGGCGGCGTGTATGACTGCAATTACTAACACTGGCCACTAGGCGGCGTATATGACTGGCAATTACTAACACTGGCCACTAGGCGGCGTGTATGACTGGCAATTACTAACACTGGCCACTAGGCGGCGTGTATGACTGGCAATTACTAACACTGGCCACTAGGCGGTGCGTATGACTGGCAATTACTAACACTGGCCACTAGGCGGCGCGTATGACTGGCAATTACTAACACTGGCCACTAGGCGGCGCGTATGACTGGCAATTACTAACACTGGCCACTAGGCGGCGTGTATGACTGGCAATTACTAACACTGGCCACTAGGCGGCGTGTATGACTGGCAATTACTAACACTGGCCACTAGGCGGCGTGTATGACTGGTAATTACTAACACTGGCCACTAGGCGGCGTGTATGACTGGTAATTACTAACACTGGCCACTAGGCGGCGTGTATGACTGGTAATTACTAACACTGGCCACTAGGCGGCGTGTATGACTGGCAATTACTAACACTGGTATGGTGGAGGCACAGGACCGAAACCATCAGAAAACAACTCGATGGGTTTCTTTATGTATCCACACTCTATGCCTATGGGGCTCCGCTCACAGTTAGTGTTTTAAAAAGAAAAAAAATCATGATAACTTATTACATCACACACACGCAGCCTCCATTCCCATGTGTACGACTGCTTCCATCAGGGTTCTCATGCTGCTTTCTTATTCTCTCTTATTGTGTCGTCATTCCAGAGAAGAAAAACCTACTGATCACACAGTGTAACTGATTTAATCACCGGAGCTCCGCTGAAGCCGATGAGAGGAACTTTGCCTTCCAGTTTGTGCCTCGTCAGCGTGATGGCCCTGAACACATAACCCAGCTCGGGCTCTACATCCACTTTGGACCGAAGTCTCTTCAGATCATCCGGATCCTTCAGAGGTTCTGGGAATGTTGGACCTTTTCCTGCTACCATCTGCACATCCATACCCAGAGCCTACCGACACGGACACACCCACAATTAGTGAAAGTCACAACATTTGGAGATATTTATGTTGCATTATCGTACCACACACATTCGTTAAAATTGTTCTAAGAAAGCAGGTTTCAGTTCGGGTTCTGCTTTTAACATAAGTATTGTTTTACCTGCGGCACCACCAGGATGTCTGAGAAGATGATCGCAGCGTCGAACGGGAATCGTCTCAGCGGCTGCAGGAAAATACGACACTTAGTAATTTACCTCAATCATTTTAGGGCTTTAGGTGTGTTAAAAGGTGCCGACCTGCAGCGTGAGCTCACAGCAGTCTTCTGGAGAGCGGCACGTCTCAAAAAAGTCTCTCCCTGCTCTGAATTCTCTGAACTCTGCCAAGAAAAGTCACATTTTTAAATTGTCATTGCGTGTAGATATCCATACAGCATGCACATGCACGCACACACACACACGGTAGGTTCAGTGCTGTACTGGGAATAAAAACAGCACCATCCAAATAATATCTGCTCCATGATAATGCTTTTACATTGAGGAAGGAGAAGAGGGGTGACAATCAGAGGTGCACAAAGAACCCAACTTCATTACTTTAGTCAAAGTGCAGAGCCCGCTGGTTAAATGCTACTCCGATACAAGTGAAAGTTCTCCAGTCAAATTTTTACTTAAGTACTTACTTTTAAAAATACTTAAGTATTAAAAGTACATTTTCTGTCAACGCATCGTTGTATTATTGCCACAACGCTTATAATACCTCATGCCTCTGAAACAACTGACTGGATTATTTTGTGAATTCACAAAATGAACGCATGCTGTGCATCATGGTGGCTTAATATTAAGCTAGCTAGTCAGTGACGCTCAACTTGACATGCTAGCAAACTCTTTTCCAACTCAAAATCATATTGGCGAGCTAACGTTACTAGAAAAGAAAGATTTCTACATTCTGTTTATTTGGCGAGATTATGCTAAAACCTATTTCTGAAAGGACTTCAGATAAGTTAACATTATTCATGCTAGCATAACTGTTTTTACATACTAACTAACAGTGTCCAAGTTAACTAGCTGCGTGTTGACGTTAGCCGTGGACAAAGCTACAGCGACTTGGCGGGCAAATCCATAAAACGTCATTTGACTAACCAGACTGCATAGCTATTGCAATGTTATTGCTAGCTCTAAAAGCACAGACAACTTCATTGCAAGCTTTCTCTCGGAATAAAATGTTTAGCTCCCTCAATATGCTCCCGCAGGTTGGACGGCGAGTTTTTGTAGGCTGTGATGTGGTTCGTTTTCGGCAAACGAAGCAAACGTTTAAAGGTCCCATGGCATGGTGGTTTGTTGACGCTTTAGACGGGCTCGTGGAGGTTTCTGGATGTTATATCCGCAGCCTTTCTCGAAATGAACCCTCGGTACGTAGATATAGCCTCCTGGGAGAAAGCCCCATTTCAGCGCTTTTCCCAGTGCGTCATTTTGCTAATGAGAAGCAGGAGGCGGGGAAGGGTAGACGGTGGGGGCGTGCCATAGGGGGAGGGGGAGGGGCTGCCGTCTGCCTCCCAAGCCGGCCGAGAGCGCTCCTCGTCGGGCACGGCCAGGCGGGCGAATGCCCTGGTCCGTCCGCCCTGTCTAAAAAAAAATGGTACAACTCAAGCCCATGTACCTAGCTAACTGCAGGAAGCGGTTAGCTGCACAGCTAATGTAGCCATTGCTAGGCTAACGCACCAATTTTAAAACACGGCAAAACGACCAGTTATTCATTTACTTGTTTGGTGTTTGTTGCTGATGCGGCAGGGATGCTTGGTACGGACCCAGGCTTCAGTGACAGTTGATGTGCAAAACCTGCCCTGTACTGTCCCAAGTTGTGGAAACATTCATCAGGAAAATGCTTCTGACAAACATACACCGTCTTAGGTAGACTCGATGGCGTATTATTGAAGTAAATAAAATTAAGCCACTGCGTCCTCAGGGGCTCTCCCGTCGGCAGTAAAAACAGACTCCTTTCTGTGTTGTCACATCCATGTACAGCGCAATTTCCATGTTGTGTCTTCTATGGGCTCCTCACTACAAAATGTAGTCATGTGTTCTGCGCATGCGCAGTAGGCTTCGCGCATACGCAGTAGGCTTGGTAGGACAAACAGCAACTTTTGAGTTGGGTGGGCAATCCATACAGTGGGTGGGAATCCAGAGGGGGGGGCGTGGGGATCATCTTCCTTGCTGACGTACGCAAGGGAAGAGTTTATCAATGCGCCGTTTTGATGCGCCATTCTCAAATGTTGGGCATAGTTTGGTTTACACATTATGAAATTTCTAGCCACTGGGGTGACTTAAGAAGGTCAGAGGAACTCATTTTAACGTTAAAAAACCTCAGAAAGTGAAAATTTCATGCCATGGGACCTTTAAAACGAAATGAATCTTTAATCCTTTCAGAAAACTGAAACATGGGCCATGGGTGCGTTCATTCCCCAGAAGAACCGCCTCCTTTCATTCTGCCATCAACTGATCGTGTTAAATAATGCTGCTGAGAAATCACGGAACTCGATTTTATACAGTCTATGGATGTGACGTGACCCTAGTGATTACTGATCATCTATCTCAGTGTCACCTGCAAAAAAACAAAACAAAAAAAATCCACTTTCAAAGCTGCTTCATAGTAATGAGGACCTTGATAGAAATGTAGTGGAGTAAAAAGTACGATATTTGTCTTTCAAATGTAGTGAAGTTAAAGTCATAAGTTGGCAAAAAATTAATACTTAAGTACAGTACTCAAGTAAACGTACTTTGTTACTGTCCACCTCTGGTGCCAATATATCGTACAGAGTAACATATGAGCTACAGTCAGTAATTATTCAAATTCAAATACACTTTATTTGTCCCCAAGGGGCAATTTAAACATCTGTAAAGTGAAATACTTGGTCAGTTCAGCGAATAAACTGTCAACTTGGACAAAATCTAGTTAGTCAGTCAGTAAGTTACTAAAGTGAGGAAGTATGCTCAGAAATGATTTAAGTAAACAAGTTAGTTACTGAGTATGTAAACATATACGGTACTGTACAAAAGTCTTAGGCACCCTATTTTTTTTCCATACAATCTTTGTCATGGATTTCTATTTTATGACTTCTACATTATCGAGTGGGCGGCACGGTGGTGTAGTGGTTAGCGCTGTTGCCTCACAGCAAGAAGGTCCTGGGTTCGAGCCCCGTGGCCGGCGAGGGCCTTTCTGTGCGGAGTTTGCATGTTCTCCCCGTGTCCGCGTGGGTTTCCTCCGGGTGCTCCGGTTTCCCCCACAGTCCAAAGACATGCAGGTTAGGTTAACTGGTGACTCTAAGGGTGTTTTCACACCTGGTCCCCTTTAAAGGAACCAGACTCAGTCCTCTTTAAGTGGACCAAAAAGTGGACCAACAGAAAAAGAACTCAGTTCTTTTTGTGTTCACACTGTGAATTTATTACAAAGAGGACTGGGTTCTCTTTCTGGTCCAGTTAAGCTTTGATGGGGCCTCAGTCCTTTTTCTGTTCACACCAGGTCCTCTAGAGCCCTCAGACCCCCAGTGCACGGAATTCTGGGTAATTTTCTCTTGAATCAAAATGTCTGCTGCCATGCTTGCCCTGCTGTATTCTTTGATCAAAATAGTGCGGATTAAGGAAAATAAAATTATATATTTATATATATTAATAAATTTTATATATATATATATATATATATATATATATATATATATATATATATATATATATATAAATAATATAGTTATATTATTGTGGCCGACTCATCAGTCAGTAAGTTCAGAGAACTGTAAAGCAGCTGTGGTAAGTTCCAAAAGGAAGTTGAGGTTCCCTGCTACAGTCACGTGACCAACTATGGCAAACGAAGAAGGTTAAACTACAGTGAAAAAGGCGAAGTGAACCTGGTGCGCTTTTTGTTCACAATGCGCAGATTAGGCGAACCGTACCGTTGATTTTTAGCGAACCGTACTGAGACCACCTCCTGAGGTGGTCTCAGTTCGGTTCGCTTTAAAGGGGTCTGGGTACGGTTGGAGTGTTCACATATGCGCAAAAAATGCTGAGTCATCGATCTGAGTTCGGTTAGATGGCTGAAAGGGACCAAGTGTGAAAACACCCTAAGACTTTTGCTGGCTGGATCATATTAAATCTTGAGTTGCAGAGCAGCGCTCTCGCGGGGCTTTCATTCGCAAACACTGGAATAACTATTGGACGAAATGGTCATTGGACGAAGTGTCCTGATCCCCTCATCTCCTCTCTGTACTAAGCCTCAGAGTTTCCTCACCCTCTTTCCGAATCACGGACGGAATTCTAAAAAAAAAAAAAAAATCGGAACATGCCACGGTCACAAGTACTGTTGTGACCACAACCATATACAGCACAAGATATGGCAGAGCTAAAAGAACGCTTAAAGCAGTGGAAAAACAAAGAGAGTTGTGCATGCGTGACTACGTTTTGTATGGAATGTCGCTTGACCCCGCATTTATATCTCCACCAACATGGCCGACAACCGGGTTTCTATTTTTGCTTTAACGTCACTTGCAAGTCAAGGATTAAGACTAATAGACATAAAACAATAAAAATACATCAAACAAACAACAGCTGTATGGTACAGTACAATCGGTTTTGGTTTGTTTCCTTGGCTGTTTGCGTATTAATCCTTCAACAGAATATTACACTCGGTGTTTTTCTGCCACTTGTTCAGTTGGCGCTAGAACTTTCTTGTCTAGAAGTTCAGCACTTCATGTTCCTGACTCTTGCACTCACTGTACGTCGCTCTGGATAAGAGCGTCTGCTAAATGCCATGTAATGTCAAGAAAAAATATCATACGTATACTAATATGTTCAGAAAAAACTGCTACCACTAAGAGACACTGAAAGCAAGACTGTAAACCTGGACTTTAAAACTTTTCTTCAAGCTGTTCACTGAATCTGATGAAACCTAATGTCAAGTCACTGGGGAGATGATTTCAAAGTGGAGGGACACGGACAGCACACACACACACACACACACACACACACACACACACACACACACACACACACACACACACACTCCCCCTGTTTACTTTCGTCATTAGTCCTTGATTTCACCATGAATTAAAAAATATACTCAGCAGCTTCTCCTGCCTCTATGTAAAGCCTGGGACATGAGCATGACCCGTTCACTCTACAATGACTCCTGGAGTTCAGTGGTGACCTGTACGGTCTGTACACAGGACTATACGGGTGATTCTCATGAAGCTGTAGTGAACATGTCCAGGACGCATTTTCCAAAATCAATACTTAATTCACATAAACTCTGATATTCTGTGTAAAGAAAATAGGGAGCACTGTATGGACAAATGGTTTTCATCATCATATAAACTAATTTTTATATCAATTAAACAAAAAAATCTATGGAAATTCTCATTACCGTTATGTGTCCGCATCCCTTTTTTTAATGTTTACTTTAAATCATATAAAAATTCCTAATTATATAAAAAAAATTAAACAGTGTAAAGTTATTTTAAAACATCTATATTTATGCATAATATTAATATTTTTTGTGTTGAACAAAAAAAGGTACTTGATTTTAAACAAAATAACTGTCCGCACCAAATGTTTCTCATTACCATTTCATGATTTCACCCCCCTATAAAAAGTACACCGTGCCTTTAAATTGATCAGCTATCGCATGATGCATCACTTCAGATACAAGATTCGAAATGGAGACAAGGTCAGTTGCTCACTCTTCTCTTACTTTGTGATATTTATGTTAATGTTGCTAAATCTGTCCTCAGTTACACTGTCTATTATTACCGTTATGGTTTAATACTCATTACTTTTAAAAATTAAAAAATATATTATTTTATGATTATTATCACAATATAAGGCTTTAACATGTGGCAAAGTTATAGGTTGCTAGCATTTCAGGTTATTTGTGAAATTAGCCAAGAGTATCTCATTACCGTTACTCAATATTCTCATTACCATGCACTGTGAGGGCAATAAATAAATGTCAAAAAATATATAAAGTAATTGTCATGGACTGTGCTGTTCATTTAATGGGATATTTTGTGGAAATATGAAATTGTCAAAAAATGTTTTTAAGTCATGATCTAGCTTCATCATTTACTGTAACAGTGATGAGAATTATTCTGGCTCATGTAAGCCTCAAATAAGAATAAAATTCCATTAAAATATTTTTCCATTAAAAAAAGATCAACATAGTAAAGTTCACACTATTTTAGGCTCTCAACTTGAAAAAATACTGAAATGAGGTGAAAAACTTTTTATGTTAATGTGAAGGTCTTCATGAGAATCACCCATACATAGTTTGCACATGACGTCACAGAGTCGGGGATTCCCTAGTGGCGGCCATCTTGTGGGTCAAGCTTACCGTACGGATCACTGAGCACACATTGTAACGCGCGAGTACAAAGTCTTCAAAAGAACCCAAGCAGGCTATTTAAAGCTAGCAATGGTACACACCTGTTGTATTCACGGCTGTCGTAATAGGTCAGATGACGTCAAGCGGAGCTTTTATGGAATTCCCACTGTACGGGAGCACAAAGGCAAGCAAACAAAGAAACTCAGCATACAAAGGAGAAATCTATGGCTTGTGAGAATCAACCGCAAGGATTATCAGCCTTCCAAACACAGCAAAGTCTGCTCCGATCATTTTATAAGTGGTAAGTTGTTTAAATAAACAATCAGTTGTGTTTAAGTTTGGTTTTGGAAACCAAAACATCGTGTAAACAATCTCTGGAGAATGCCTAACTGGAACCGCTGAGTGTACGTTTACATTGTAATTTACACTTAATATCGCTCGTTTGTCACGTTTCTATTTGACACTTGTCACTTCACTCACGCAAGGGTCATTTAAACATTTTAGGTCTATTCTGTATGATTTGATTTGTGTTTAATCAACTTATTACGGTTGCATAACATTCAACAGTCTATTTAATGCTAGAATACATAAAGTTGTATATATCAGACAGCCTTTAAAGTTTGATGAAGTCAGTTTCAGGCTTTGGAGCAGGCTTTGGCAGTTTCAGGCTTTGGCAGCCCTGTGTAGTCACTTGAAAATGCATCTTTGTCCACTTCGTAGGGGTCAATTCCCCCAATCAAGGCCAGTCTGGCTGCATACCGTTGTCGTGAGATGTCGTCTAATGTATCTATATACTTCTGTTTGCTTGATTTTGCCGACATTGATCTTTATTTTAGAAAACTTTCTATATAACTTCATAAATTCGTCCGAGATAATGTAGCCGGTAATGGCGATGGTCCGTTTTGTTTGACCCGCAAGATGGCGGCTGGAGGGCTTTCCCTGGAATGCCGTGACGTCAGTGAAAACTATGTATAGAGAAAGCGACAGATTGACAGCACTGACGTCAACATGGAACCTGCGATGTTATTATTCAGACCCATGCGTACCTGGCAGGTAACGTCCCGCTTGCCGCATGCACCACACCGGAACGTGTCCGACCTCTTCACCTCGGGCTGCTCGCAAAAACGTGTCATTTTTCAGCTCGGGGAAGTCTTTTGGGCTGTGAAGTGAAACAGTGCTATTAGAAAGGTGCATGACTCAAACTCTTGATTCCTACAATGCACAGAGAGAGAGAGAGAGAGAGAGAGAGAGAGAGTTATCATCTCCCAGTTCAGCTGCCTCTCCCTCTTTCTTATTGTAATCACAATCAACAGTTTGAAGGTGGAGAGAGAAGATAAGACCTTCTAACGGTCCAATTCCTCATGAAGTCACACTGCAAGCAGGGTCAGGTTTAATGCACTACAAACAGAGCTCTTTATTATTCTCACAGGCATGATTATAACATTAATATATTTAAAAAAAAAATCAGACATGGAAAACAGGCAAATTTTGCACTCTTCGAAGTCTGATCAGATCTAACAGAGCGCTCTTTATAGTCACAGGCATTGTCTGAACATCTAATAGGATAAAAACTAAATTTTACACCCTGATCTGGTAAATTCTAGATAAAAATGGGACAGTATTGATGCTCAGGCTTTATAATTACACATAAACTTCTGGGTTTGGGGTTTTCCTTTCCAAATCTAGTCATCAGAAAGGAAGGAAATCTTTCTATTATAATAATAATAATAATAATAATAATAATAATAATAGTCACGTGACTGATCACTCAAGCTGAGCCTTTTCTCTGAAATCCCCATCATGTAAACGAAATTCACACACAGAGACAAACTCAACACATTTCTCCTGTCACTCAGGAAGAGAAATAAACTCACTGGATGCGATCGTCTTTATCCATCGTGGAAAACTCGTCCAAAGAGCGACTCAGCAGCGTCTTCGCCTCAACTGACTCCTAAAACCCGGCTGTAGCCGAAATATACCCCTAATCCCTACATGTGCACTACACAGGGAATGGAATAACGGTTTCCACACTCTACACAGTGCACTACATGTCCAATAAGAAGCGTTTTTGTGATTTAACCGACGTTACGCCTCCAAGCGCATGGGCGCCGCCATTTTGAAACGGTCACATGACCAAGACTGGGCGGGGTTAAGGAAGTATTGGTGGTAGAAGGGGCTGACTGCAGTCAGGGTTATTTATTAACGGTTTTATATCATTACTCAATGTTATAATGCAAATTTAACAAATACGTTTTATAATTATAAAATAATTAATAAAATTGTACATTTCTGCATATTTTTAAATCTTATTTTCAATAACAGACTTATAAAGCACTTCTCTATCCTGGCTTATTTACAGTTTATTTTTTACATTTCATTTAAGAATTAATTCCCCTCCCCCCCGTGATTTTTCATTACTAATATATTATACATATAGCAATAGCAATAAATATTGATTATAGATTATATAATTGCCTGCATCCATAATGCATTAATAATAATAATAATAATAATAATAATAATAATAATAATAATAATAATAATGAATCATTATTTTGCATTTAAACTAAACATTTTCTGTGTAAAATGTTTATATTTTGGATCAAAAATGACTCAGGCAAAGCAAGTTTATTTATTTATTCATTTGTATAGCACATTTCATATACACAAAGGTCATTCAAAGTGCTTTACATCAAAGAAAAGATTAAACGAAAGAAGTGAAATTAGTAGCACTAATCATACTAATGGATGCAAAATGAATGCCTTAGTGTTTATGACTATTTATTGGAAATCATTATTATCTCATCTCATCTCATTATCTCTAGCCGCTTTATCCTTCTACAGGGTCGCAGGCAAGCTGGAGCCTATCCCAGCTGACTACGGGCGAAAGGCGGGGTACACCCTGGACAAGCCGCCAGGTCATCACAGGGCCGACACATAGACACAGACAACCATTCACACTCACATTCACACCTACGCTCAATTTAGAGTCACCAGTTAACCTAACCTGCATGTCTTTGGACTGTGGGGGAAACCGGAGCACCCGGAGGAAACCCACGCGGACAACATGCAAACTCCACACAGAAAGGCCCTCGCCAGCCCCAGGGCTCGAACCCAGGACCTTCTTGCTGTGAGGCGACAGCGCTAACCACTACACCACCATGCCGCCCATCATCATTATTATTATTATTATTATTATTATTATTATTATTATCAGTGTTTGTATCTCTCATCAGCAAAAAAAAAGCAAATATTAAACTTCAGTCAGACTCAAAGTTTAATCAGTTTATTTTAAAAAATGCAAAAAAGTGCAGCACATTATATCAAAACAGCAAGTGTAATATTTCTACACCATGAATTTATGTACAGCAAACAATCTCAAAAAACAATATTTAAGATCGATAGAAGAAGAAGATTTAATTGCAACTGAATAACAACAACAACATAGTACCTGCATTAATTTAAATTATTCCAGGACTCAATCCATTTTAGTAGCATCAGTCTTTCTTATATAACACACACACACAGTACTATGCAAAAGTCTTAGGTCCCCTATTTTTTTTTTTCACACAAACTTTGTTATAAATTTCTGGCTTCTACATTATCGAGTCAAAACATTACAAAAACATTTTAAAGTTCCAAATGTTCTTTTTTCCAGCACAAAATTAAATGTTACAGAAAAAAAATTGAACAGCATATTCCATAAGAGAGCACTTTTCAGATTAAAAATGAAAACATAATGAAGGCTGCTGGGTTTTGGTGTAAAATGAAGAAGTGAGTGTGACAGTCAAAGTGTCCAGAAGAACTGTGGCTGGTTCTGTAAGATGCTCAGGAAAACCTACAGATCATTTCCGCATAAAACTGACCTCACTGGAGCTAAGACTACTATTTTTTTTTTAAAGCAAAGGAAATTTCATCTCACACCAAATATTGACTTTGTTAATGCTGAAACATTTCATTATTTTTCAGCCATTTTTGTTCGACAGCATTTCTTTACATGCGCCCAAGACTTTTGCACAGTTCTGTACGTATAGATATATCCTCAAACCTCAGTGCATCTTAAATCATGTCCTTCATATGATACACTGTTCACTTTTCCGTGATCTTCCATGACATTAACTTCATGATGTGTCAAACTCCAGTCTCTAAACTTTGAACTTTTGACCATGAGCCTCCTAAGAGCTATGAGAAATCACCTCAGTGCAGTATTGTGATGTCCATTATGGCAAATTGTGTGGGGGAAAAAGTTCCATTGAAAAATAAAGAGTTCTTCATGAGAAACTGCAGCACAAGATCGAACCATGATCCCTGCTGTCAGTGTTATGTATGTTAAATATTTAACATATAATTACAAACCATTCAGGTCACAAATGATTGCTTTGAAAATGAAAATATTTGGCTCAATCTCTCCGCCTTCATTTATAATACTTTAAATGAATCAGTATGTTAATAAATCATCCCTTAACTAGAGGGAAATGGACTGGAGATCATCCTCAAGACCAAGTTCAATACAATATTGTGTTTAACATGTGAGTTTGTAGTCGGTGGTGTTGGGGAGGCCATCTTTTTGCAGTGTCGTATCATTTGACTCCTTGAACCAAGATTTGACTCCTTTGATTCTTTTTTTTGCTCTAAATTGGACAAAGATAAATTTGACCATTTAAGAAGCATTTTTCAAATAAATAAATAAATGATGACATAAGGGATGTAAGTCACATGGTTCGGTGTTATATCTGCTCTGTTTGTATGGAATGTTTTAAAATTGGATTTATTAACATGCAACTGTTAAATATCAACGTTCAGGTGTTGAAAAGAAATTTCTCGTAAGGAATTTTGATTAAATTACATTGCAAGAGTAATGGTACTGCCTGCGAAGAAGAAGAAGAAATGGTTCAGATATGCAAATACCTTAAGAGTTGACTCAGAGTCGATTCATTCATGAACCATGTATCACTATGAGCTAAGGTTCGATGATTAACACACATGAATCAGTCAGCTGCATTATTTTTGGTAACTATTTCTAACGTACAGTATTTTAATGATGATGGATGGAAAATTAATGGTTATGGATTCCGTAAAAACTTGCAATTATAATACTGGCAATGCTGGATTTCTGTTCAGTGAAGATATCAGAAATTTATTGCTGTTCTATATTTCTGTATGTTTTTTTAATTATGAAATGATGCTGGATTTTTGCTCAGTGAATGTTTCAGAAGTGGCGGATTATAAACTCATCGTTATCGTAGCTGCATGCAATTCAGTCTTCTTTAATAGTGGGATTATGATTATAAGAATGTTCATAAAAAATTCACATATTTATCATTTTACAGGCAAGCAGATAAAACTTCAATTTGAAGAAATTGTTTTGATCTTGCTTAAATGTAAGCAAGCTGGGAGATAAAAAAAAATTATATATATATATATAATATCTATTTACATGTATACATTATTTCTTCCTGATGCATGACTGTCCTTACATTTACACTGGTTAATCATAATTTAATTCAGCTGAATTACAAAGGACGCAGCTCAACATGGCCGAGTCAAAGGCATACTACTCATATCTGACCATGGTACACACACATTCACACCTATGGGCAATTTAGAGCCACCAATTATCCTAACCTGCATGTCTTTGGACTGTGGGGGAAACCAGAGCACCCGGAGGAAACCCACACAGACACGGGGAGAACATGCAAACTCCGCACAGAAAGGCCCTCGTCAGGCGCTGGGCTCGAACCCAGAAACTTCTTGCTGTTAGGCAACAGTGCTGACCACTACACCACCATGTTGTGTAAGTATACATTTCCTTTATACAAGGTCCTTTTGATGAGTATAAATAATGTCAGAGCAGCAGGATGGGAACTCTGGGCTCATGGCTGCTGCTGGTACTGGCCCTCAGTAGCCGTGTAGAAGTCATCCAGGACGCTCTGCATGTAGTCAAAGGTGGGTCGGTCTTCAGGTTTATTTTTCCAGCAGGTGCTCATGATGTCGTACAGCTCAGTGGGACAGTTTTCAGGCCGTGGCATGCGGTAGCCACGCTGCACAGAGGACATGACCTCACCGTTGCTCATTCCTAAGCAGAGAAAATGAAAAGTGACCAAAAGGTAAAAACATTTCTAAAGAGCTACACTGTCAGAAACAGGGGGAATCCATTTCTGTCCCCCAAAGTACAATCTACACTAATTTACCCCTTCGGGCTCATTACCGGACCTTATGTGTACCTTTTTAGGGCCAAAAAGGTACACACATGTCCCCAATTAGTATATAAACGGTACAAATTTACCTGTACCTTAAAGGGTACTGACCCACTGACAAGCCGTAGTACGCCTAAAGGTACAATAATGTACTTTATTTTCTGAGAGTGTACTCAGCTCTGAATTTGCTATCCCTTGCACAGGAATCTGTTTTGAGAAAATCTTAATCTCGTCTATTTATTTCCCACGGATTGGATTTATATCCTGTATTATTCTTGTGTATATATGCAGGCTTGTACTGTAGCCAATTTCAGCGTAAACTCCTGTGAATGGAGTCTCGTTCAGCATATATTTGAAAATGAGCACCATTTCGCAGACTCCCACTCAAGGGCGGGGCCTAGGGGAGGTGGCCCACCCACATCTGATTAGAGGATGTTATTAATATTCTTGTTATTTATTTATTTAAATTAAAAGAAATACGTATCATGATGTAGAGAGGTACCAAATGGTCGACTCTATATGTTTGCTTTTCCATAGCTCGCGGGGCTAAGCGGAGCCACGTCATTATGTCGCTGCATACGTCATTACGTCGTTGTATACGGAAGTTACGGCGCTACGTTTGCATAAACCTTGGCGCGAATATCAAAGCAAAAACAACACGGCAGAAGCAGCAGCGGCAACAACAACAACAACAATAATAAATTACTTCGCGTTTGTACAGCTGCTGCTTCTCGTCGCTTAAAAATGGCGATCTTTTGCGGTCTTGTTATTGTTGTTGGTCTTAACAACTCCGCCCCCCCGCTGATGTAAGCGGTGCTTTCCTCTGGCCCAGCAGAGAGTTGGTGCTAGCCTGGAACCGGTTTTTCTGGCCCCAGAGCCAGTTCTTTGTCAGTGGAAACAGAAAACCCGGTTCCAAACTAAGCACTGGCCCCGAACCAGCCCTGGAACTGCTTTGGTGGAAAAGGGGCATATGTGAGCATGGGCTTTGCACGGTTCAGGATGATTTTAACCAGTAGGTGGCGCTTTGAGCCGTTTTCAGCTCATAAAATGCTGGTTTTCATTTTTTTAAAAATAGTAATTTGGCAATATTTTGTCAAACACCAGCAGTAATGTGTCTCATCACAGATCATTTAGCTTACAATGATTAAATAATTTGCTTTTCCACTAGGGGCAAAATAAAGCAATAATATAACAATTTCAGTGAAAAGGTTAAATTTAATGCTGTAACTATGCAAACTTTCAGAAGGACTAATTTAGGAATTTTTCAGCACTAGGAACACCTAAATTAGTTCTTCAAAATAAAATAAAATGAAATAAAAATGTTTCTATTCATGATTCATAATCCAAATTAAGTCCATTTCAGTTCCAGGTTGTAACACTGACATTTGAAAAAACAAAAAACAGTTGAATCAGAGTGAACATTTCAATCTTGTTATAGATTCAAGATTTAAAAAGTGTATTGCCACGTGTACAATATGCGACACTGTCATATTAATCTTATATTATTGTCCTCAGGGTCATATGAGAATTCTGGGCTTTAAAAATGACATTAAAGGCCAAACAAAGTCTGAGAACATTTCAGTCAGCTTAGTCGACTCTTTTAGATGCTGCTCTTCTCCAGCAGAAGGCGGCGCAGCACTAAAAGCTTAATTTGCAATTAATCACTACTCACTGAGAAATAAATAACAACTTTAGGAGATCAGTCAATGATTCAAGAAAGAAAAAAAAAACCCCACACATACATTTATATTCATTACCTGGATAAGGGATTTTCCCGTACGTGATTATTTCATAAATGAGAATGCCAAAAGACCACATGTCAGACTTGATGGTGAAGGAACCGTAATTGATGGCCTCCGGTGCCGTCCATTTGATGGGGAACTTTGCTCCTATAAGACACATTTATCAAGCCTTTAACACACTGTGAATGATTTAAAGAGGAAAAGGCAAAAAAACCCCTCTTAGGCTGAGAATGACCTTGAAAATCTGTAGAGAAGTGTCTTCTGATCTTATAAATAATCAAACACACACACACACACACACACCTTCTCTGGCTGTGTACTGGTCATCCTCGATGACTCTGGCTAAGCCGAAGTCTGCGATTTTACACAGCAGGCTCTCAGACACCAGCACGTTGGCGGCTCTCAGGTCTCGGTGGATGTAATTCTTCTTCTCGATGTAGGCCATGCCTTCTGATATCTGCACACATGATCATATCATAAAGACTGTAAATCCCCAAGAAATAGTGTCGACAAACCTTGAGGATGTAAACTCTCCTTCCAGTGTTATCTTGCATGGCGGATTTTCCATATAAACACTTAAAACGTGTGTACTTGTCAATATTTTCCGTAAAGAGATGTTTATTTAACATTGAGGGAAGGAGTCTCCAGTGTCAGCTCTTTGTACCATTCATTACATTACATTACAGGCATTTAGCAGACGCTCTTTTCCAGAGTAACCTACAACATACCCAGAGCAACCCGAGGAGCAGTTATGGGGTAGGTACCTTGCTAAAGGGCACTTCAGCCATTCCTGCTGGTCTAGGGAATCAAACCGTCAACCTTTTGGTCCCAAAGCTGCTTCTCTAACCATTAGTAAATGAATATTGCTTATGTTGCTCAGTGCATGTGTAAAAAATATTGAAAGTCTAAAGTGAAGTGTAACTGGACCAGCTGTTTACACTCCTATTCATCAGGAGGTTGTGAGTTCAAAGCCCAGGATTGACAAAAAGCCACTATTAAGAAGCACAAAGCACAGTTATGATCTGTGTCTCTCTGAATAAATGAATAAACATCCTGTGAAAACCACTGATCTCTGCATGTTTATTACTGTCTGTATGGTCTGCACAGAGACACGAATAAAGTTTCTCTTCTCTTTCAGTGTCCCCGTTCCCTCTCAGAAACGGGATGTCGAAAGCTTGGTTTCACAAAAAGCAACTCCAAGCAATGTTAGAGAAATCTGAAAGTGAAATTTAATTTAAAAGTTCATACTGGGGCGGCATGGTGGTGTAGTGGTTAGCGCTGTCGCCTCACAGCAAGAAGGTCCGGGTTCGAGCCCCGTGGCCGGCGAGGGCCTTTCTGTGCGGAGTTTGCATGTTCTCCCCGTGTCCGCGTGGGTTTCCTCCGGGTGCTCCGGTTTCCCCCACAGTCCAAAGACATGCAGGTTAGGTTAACTGGTGACTCTAAATTGACCGTAGGTGTGAATGCGAGTGTGAATGGTTGTCTGTGTCTATGTGTCAGCCCTGTGATGACCTGGCGACTTGTCCAGGGTGTACCCCGCCTTTCGCCCGTAGTCAGCTGGGATAGGCTCCAGCTTGCCTGCGACCCTGTAGAACAGGATAAAGCGGCTAGAGATAATGAGATGAGATGAGAAGTTCATACTGTCAGACACTTTCTGAAAATCCATACACACACAGACAGACAGACAGATAGATAGATAGATAGATAGATAGATAGATAGATAGATAGATAGATAGAGTAGATATCAGTCTTTAAATCAAGTCATTCAGCAAAGTGTGAAACTAACATACAATCAGCACTTACTACTTCTACTACTACTACTACTACTAATAATAATAATAAAACCAGGTCATCAAAACATCTTTAAAATAACTTTGAAGCAGTTGAACTGTTTTAACGTTTCGTCCCTAAACAAGTGAAACTCTGTCTTCGGTTACTTTATAATGACAAACTTCAGACCAAAGATCTGGTTCCTCTTTTTTTAATGGAAACAGTGACATCAGCGTTTCCAAATACTGCACACAAGTACACCCCAGATGCCCAATGTTACAACATGAGAGAAAAGAGGAAGGAGACAAAAAATAACAAAAAAATTCTCCAGAGAGCAGAGAGCAATCTTAGCGTTTTTTTTTTTACCTGAGCGGAAAAATCAATCAGTTTGGGAAGCTGTAAATTGGAGCCGGCGCTGCTCTTCAAGAAATCCAACAAGCTACCTGGAAAGAGAATGGGGGACAAAAAACATCAACCCATTATAAAGATTTTTACATCACAATAATGGCTAACAACAACATAATATATTATTATTTTATTCTATCCACATTCACTGGATATGTGCAATCATGCGCTCTGATTGGCTACTCTACTACTAGGATATCAGCTCATATACCATGAGTAGAGAAAAACAAAATGTCAATAATTTTTAAAAATATGTTTACAGGTTTACAGTGCCTTCCATAATTATTGGTACGTCTTGTAAAGATTTGTCAAAAAAAATTTAGAAAAAAATCCGTCTTTTGGTGAAGTTGCTTCATCTCATGCTGAAAAAATGAGAAAAATCATCTTCATTTTAACTGAAAAATTTATTCAGAGGAAAAACAAGAAATAAATTTTCAACAAAAACACATGTGCCACTATTATTGGCACCCCTGGAAATGACCGTGAACACAATGTCACTGAGGCATGTTTTCTATTTTAATTTAAATTGTACATGTTTAAGTTGATTGGAGTGTGTAGGAACTTTCAAGCTGTAATCCATGACTTCCTGATTAACTGGGGAACAAATATGAGGTGACACAGAGGCCAAATTCCCTTACCCTGTGTCCGAACTTGCTCCCTACTCACTACATAGTGAGGACGCCATTTTGTAGTGCTGTCCGAAACGATAGTGAGGATTATTACACCCTATATAGTGCACTCAAAGTATCCCACAATACATCACGAGAAGTAGTGTACAACCAATGGTCACTAACCAAAGCAATATATCCCATCATGCATTGCGGTCACGCTGGAAGAAATAAAATTAAAAGTCTGAAATTTGATTTAATAAAAGGCAGCATCAAAGAAGAAAGTATTCAGCCTTGATTTAAAAGAACTGAAAGCTGCAGGAACTTTGTATTGATTAATGTGGGAAATACGCTCAGTATAATATGGATTTATCACAAAAATACATGCATGTGTTTATTATTTTGAAAACCCACCAGCTGGCTGATCTGGCACTTTTTAATTGTGCGACAGTAATGACGTAAATACCTGCACAATGGACTAGTGTCCGAAAGCGTTTTTTCATTTTACCAATGAGCTCACTGTATAGTCCTCTATATAGTAATTCCCTATGTAGTGAGTAGGGAGTAGTGAACGAGTGAGCGATTTCGGACACAGGGTTAGTCATCCAATCATGGAGGGCACCGTATGTGACACGCTCACCATAGAAATTCCTCTAAACTATTTGTTACTATAGAAACGTAATATAACATATTAGAACATGTGCATTAATAAACCTGTACTGAATATCCAAGCTGTGCTGTTCATCTCATCTCATTATCTCTAGCCGCTTTATCCTGTTCTACAGGGTCGCAGGCAAGCTGGAGCCTATCCCAGCTGACTACGGGCGAAAGGCGGGGTACACCCTGGACAAGTCGCCAGGTCATCACAGGGCCGACACATAGACACAGACAACCATTCACACTCACATTCACACCTACGGTCAATTTAGAGTCACCAGTTAACCTAACCTGCATGTCTTTGGACTGTGGGGGAAACCGGAGCACCCGGAGGAAACCCACACGGACACGGGGACAACATGCAAACTCCGCACAGAAAGGCCCTCGCCAGCCACGGGGCTTGAACCTGGACCTTCTTGCTGTGAGGCGACAGCGCTAAACACTACACCACCGTGCCGCCCCAGCTGTGCTGTTATGAAAATTTATTTGATCTGACCAATCAGAATTGAGAATTCAGCAGTGCTACGATTTATAAATCTGGGTATGATTCAGATTATTTTGTATTCCTGTTATAAGTGATTTAAACAGAAGTGTGATTGGGTGTGTGTTTATCCAACAATACCGTTAGCCATGAACTCAGTGATGATGTAGATGGGCTCAGATTTGGTGATGACGGCATACAGGCGAACGAGCCGGTCATGCTGAAGCGTCTTCATCAGGTTCGCTTCCTCCAGGAAAGCCTCGACGGACATGGTGCCTGGCTTCAGTGTCTTCACTGCCACCTTCGTGCTGTTATTGTAATATGCTGTGAAAGCATGAGGGTTCGCAAAGGTCACAGTCTCCTTTTTCATTTGGTTATAAATAAGGAAGGAAGAAATGATGACAACAGCTGGGGAATTCCTGTGAATCATAGTCGATGCTTAACAGGTTGTTTCAGCAAAGAGCCAGGAATTTGCCCCTTACTTTTTGAGTCTTTCCCCTTTCATTGTTTACTTCGTGTTCTTGGTAAAAGTAAGCCATGCAAGTACACACACACACTTTTTTCTCAATACTGGTCGGGCAAGATACAGAGATATCATGTTTCAAATGAGTAATAGCACGCGTGTGGTCATCCTTCAGAACATTCCGGTTAACATGACCCCCTCCAGCATGCTTTTCCTGTACACACGTCCTACACGTCTGAATAATTAGCGCCCTTGTCTTGTACTGACTGTACCATTGCAGCTAGCTTGTTAGCTATCATAAAATTGTCGCACTGACTCTCTTGTTTTCATAACTTTTCAAACTCTGTGCTTATTAATCAGTCAGTTATTCATCTAAATGCTCATTATTCAGTCAAATTAACAGCAAAAGTACAAAATTACACAAACTAACGCTTTGCTTGTCTCATAGCTGAATTAGCGACACTTGAAAATGTCAGACGAACTCTTAAAAAAGCAGGATGATTATTTTGTTATACTGTAGTTAAATAAAACATGTAATTTAACAAAATTATGAGGCATTTTATAAAGTCTGTAACATGAACGAACATTACACTAGTGCTAAGTAACTAGCTAGCTAGCTCGCTCGAAACCCGTAATGGACAGTGTTGCACAGTGCAACTAAACCTAAACCATAACTCAGTAGACATGATGATCAGTGCTAGGAACAATTAATACAATTCTACTAATTTATTTCTGTCATGATTGTGATCGACCAATTAAAAGTTAGCACTATTTCTAGCTCCACCCATATGTTGCCCTTTCGTATCGAGACATGAAGGGTAAACAAATTTATCATGAGTACTTAGTTTCATGGCGGAGTTAACAACGAGAAAAGAATTATGGCTAAATTATAATCCCATGAAAAAGTCTTAGCATAGAGAATAAAGAATAGCTAATTCGCCACTGCAGCAAGAATAACATCAAATTAAAAAAAAAAAAAAACATCCATTAAAGAATAAACCTGACTGCGACTGTTTATTTAAGAGAGCTATACACTTCTACAGAGTTGCTAATGTCATAGTGACATAGACTAATTTAAGCACAATGAATCGGGGCCCAAGCATGACAGTGAGATGATTACAGGAAGCAGATCTATCGATTCAGCCACCTGCAGATTTTAGATGTGGTATTGCACCGGCAGTATATGTCATGAGGAAACATCTTGAGGCCTTGTTCCATTTGTATATTTGCAAAGTCGGCCGCTTCCTGCAATTCATTGGTGCCTGCCAAGAGGGAAGAAGCTGAGAGAATAGTGATGGAAAAATAACTGCGAATGCAAATCCACCACAGCTTCCCTCTTCAGTTTTCCTGATAAGTGCCAAAGCGGGCAGGCGCTCAAGCTAATATATGCTTCAGCATGCACTGAAAAAGGATGTGAAGAGGTTTTCGAATTTGGTTGGTTGAATTAACCTGATGCAGTGTGATTGTGTTTGAGGGCAAAATAAACCCTGCAGATCTGATTGTTCAGGTTGCAGTTACTTAACTCATTAGCTAGGTTATGAAATTTCACTAAAACAGGGAGCAGTTCCTGTATTTTGTCATACTGACGTTAAAATCCTTAACTCACCCATCCACACCTCTCCGAACTGCCCCGCCCCAAGCTTCTTCACCATTTTGATGGACTCTTTCGAGATCTCCCATGCATCTTTATCCCATGGCTTCTGAGCTTTTGGTTTTTCACACGGTTTCTCCAGTTTACGACACAGTCCATCTGATTGCTCTGTGTTAAAACACACAAACACTTTTTTTAAAAAAAAGGGAAGTACTTCTACTACTATTATTACTATTACTACTATTACTATAACAGAACCATTCCGCAAATTCAAGTCTGCTTTTTTTAAAAATGATAAATCACAGCTGGTTAATTGAAGCGCTACTTACTGTGGTAATGATGGATCATTTTTGTAATATCCGGGAATGTGATTTTGGGAGAAATGTAGTAGCCGCCATTGTCCAGACTCCGGATTTTGTAATGTTTGACAACATCGGAACCCTGAGGACCCGTGTCTCGGATGGATAGTGAGTAGCTTCCTGTAAAAAGGAATGTCAGGAAGTGTTAGAAACGGAAAGCTCGGTGTCTGCGTCATCGTCTAGATATCATCTATTATTCTATCCACATTCACCAGATATGAGCAATTGCGTGCTCTGATTGGCTACTCTACTACCAGGATATCAGCTCATATACCATGAGTAGAGAAAAACAAAGTGGCGGAGTGTGTGGCTGAACCAACCGAGGACGAAATAAAAACTGTACTCAAAAACAACCCCCCCCCAAAAAAAACCAATGGAATGAAAGTATTTCATGGTAAGAATGTATTTTTTTATTTCTCAAGAATTATTATTATTATTATTATTATTATTATTATTATTATTATTATAGAATTTTTCACAAATTGCTCCTGTCATTTCGCCAGTTTGTTTACATTCTAAGCGGAATTATTTTGTTGGACATTTTGTCTCTCGGCTGGCCTGGGACCGCCTTGGTGTTCTTCCCGAGGAGCTGGCCGAGGTGTCTGGGAAAAGGGAAGTTTGGGCTTCCATGCTTAGACTGCTGCCTCCGCGACCCGGCCCCGGATAAGCGGAAGAAGACGAGATGAGACGAGATTTTATATAAAGTTTTTATTGATCGAATTTGCAAAAAATAATAATAAAAATGCTCTGTTTCTCAAAATCCAGTGAATGTGGTTAGAATAAAACAGTTATTCCACTCAATCTCATCGTACATGGCTTATAGCCAACTCGGTGATACGCACCTCGTCAGCTATCAGCTCATGTACGACTCGATTTCCTGGAATAACTTTTAAATGTGATAGAAATCTAGAAAGTTATGCCAAGTTCAAATGGGGTTGTGTTTATGAGAAGACCACATGAACTTCTCACTTTGGTGATGCACTCAATGCTAAGTATATTTACATTGTGATTTTTTTTTTTGACATTTGGAGACTTTTATTAGTTATTTTCCAACATATCTGAGAGAAAAGTTGATATTCCTGATAGTTTGATCTAATTTCCTTTAACACTAGACTTTTATATTGTTTGTTTTAAAGACTGAAGTCCAAGCTCGCTAAATCAATCATTCAGCTCAATCAGTAGCTAGCTTAGGCTTAGCAACCATCTATAAATACGTAAAAAAAATTTGGCCATTTTCCTTATAGTTTTGTCTCTTTTTCTTTATCCTTAGACCTTCATATGCTTTTGCATCATAACACATTGTCATATAAAACACTTATCAATTCAGTGCAAACTACCTAAATCATCAGGCTCAGTCAGTAGCTAGCTTGTACAGTACTGTGCAAAAGTCTTAAGCCCATTATTATTTTTTCATACAAACTTGGTTATAGATTTCTATTTTATGACTTCTACATTATCAAGTCAGTACAATTTTTTTTAATTTTCAGATTAAAAAAGAGGGCATCACGGTGGTGTAGTGGTTAGCACTGTCGCCTCACAGCAAGAAGGTCCGGGTTCGAGCCCCGTGGCCGGCGAGGACCTTTCTGTGAGGAGTTTGCATGTTCTCCCCGTGTCCGCGTGGGTTTCCTCCGGGTGCTCCGGTTTCCCCCACAGTCCAAAGGCATGCAGGTTAGGTTAACTGGTGACTCTAAATTGAGCGTAGGTGTGAATGTGAGTGTGAATGGTTGTCTGTGTCTATGTGTCAGCCCTGTGATGACCTGGCGACTTGTCCAGGGTGTACCCCGCCTTTCGCCCGTAGTCAGCTGGGATAGGCTCCAGCTTGCCTGCGACCCTGTAGAACAGGATAAAGCGGCTAGAGATAATGAGATGAGATGAGATTAAAAAAGAAAACATAATGAAGGCTGTTGGGTTTTGGTGCAAAATGAAGAAGCGAGTGCGACAGTGAAAGTGTCCAGAAGAACTGTAGCTGGTTCTGTAAGATGCTCAGTAAAACCTACAGCTCATTTCCGCATAAAACTGCACTCACTGGACCCGAGACTACTTTTTTTTTTTAAGCAAAGGGTCGTCTCACACCAAACACTGACTTAGTTTCATTTATTATGGCTCACTGATTACTGTTTATAGTATGTTTTTTAATGTTGAAACATTTCATTTCACTATTTTTAAGCCATTTTTGGTCGACAGCATTTCTTTACATGTGACTTTTGCACAGTTCTGTACGTTGCATATAAACAGCTCAAGCTCTAGATTTTTGTAAATTAGCATTGTGGTATACATTTTATTTCGACAATTTAGTAAAGTGCCATAAACCTTTGGACGTCTCGCTCTCTCGGATGAGGTAGGAACCGGGTTTGTTAGCAGGTGCTAGAAGTTGTCTCTCTGCGTCTTTCCTTGTGATTTCTTTGAAGAACCATCTGAAAAGCAGCAACAAATAAACGTCACTCCTACGTTTCGTTCCTATGAAAAGCTAATCCTTTGCTACCAAACACTTTACTAAAAAAAAGTGAAGCAGAATCCACTCCATATTCCAACACACACTCTGAATAGTTCAGGATTTTTTGGCTTCCTAACATGTTCTGTTGGAACCTTTTCTGATAAGGTGTTAAGAGTGTAGAGTTAAGAGTCTTTCTTAACAGTCGCTCCTGTATTTAGCAGGCCTGGGATGTGAACTGTTATTAACATAGACCCACAATGCTAAGCTGTGACTGCTTCATGTAATATACACCCATGTTCCTGATTAACTGGGTTATCAAGTGTGTTAGATTTGGGATGGAACTAAATTAAAAAAAAAAAAGACACTTAGAAAGCTGTGGCCTAAAGGTTAGAGAAGGAGCTTTGGGACCAAAAGGTTGCCGGTTCGATTCCCTAGACCAGCAGGAATGGCTGAAGTGCCCTTGAGCAAGGCACTGAACCCCCAACTGCTCCCCGGGCTGCTCTGGGTGTGTTGTATGTCGCTCTGGATAAAAGCATCTGCTAAATGCCTGTAATGTAATGTAATGATGTTAAAACACTTACTCCTCCGTCTCCATGGTGTCCACCTGGGCGACATAATTGGAGGGGATGAAACCTTCTTTCCTTGTGCTCAAAGATTTTGCCTTCCACCATTCGCCATGCCTGCACAACAATCATAACGATCAAACTGATTGTTACAAAGCACTGATCCTATAAACTCCTTCTATTAAATAAACGTCTCTTTACATTAGAATATACAGTGCGTCGGCCATTGACATGAAATGAGTTATTATTATTATTATTATTATTATTATTATTATAGAAATAATAACGAATGCATTCACATAACATAAGCCTGCTAAGTTACAAAAAAAAGAAAAGAAAAGCAATCAACACCTTCTGATCTTCAGAATCAAGGATTCACCAGGACGGTGGTAAAAATCATGACATTCAGGGTTCATACACTTTGTTGGATTCGTGTTGTATTTCAAATTATCTTCAAGTACGACAATCAAATAATTATTCACACTTCTGCATTTTAGACTTTTTTTTCTAAGAACGCAGATGAAAAACTCTGGTTTTATTCTTAAAAACTCAGCAGCTAGGCATAAGTCATATTATTATGTCCACATTCACTGGATATGAGCAATCGCGCGCTCTGATTGGCTACTCTACTACTAAGCTATCAGCTCATATACCGTGAGTAGAGAAATACAAAATGGCAGCACGTGAACCAACCGAGGATGAAATAAAAACTCTACTCGAAAACAAAACCCCAAAAAATTATCATCAAGTCTTTAAAAGAAACAGAAATGGTTAACAGAATTAAGACCCCAGCGCAACATTTCTTGTTCCACACTCCAGTCCAGTCGGTGGCAGTAATGCACCTTTAAGTTGGTTTGTCAACCGCCAAAAAAACCCCAAAGAAACAGTAAAAGAAGAAAACCCAAAAAAATACACACAAAAAAGCAACAAAATATGGAATAAAAGTATTTGCTGGTAAGAACATGTCTTTTTTTATTTTTCAAGAATTATTATTATTATTATTATTATTATTATTATTATTGCATTTTTCACAAATTGCTCCTGTCATTTCGCCGGTTTGTTTACATTCTAAGGGGAAATTATTTTCTCGGACGTTTTGTATAAAGTTTTCGTTTATCAAATTTGCAGAAGATAAAAATAAAAATGCTCTGCTTCTCAAAATCCAGTGACTATTGATAGAATAAAACAATTATTCCACTCAATCTCGTCATGCCAGCTCTGCACTACGCACCTCGTCGGCTATCAGCTCATGTACGATTTGATTTCATGGAATAACTGTTAATTGTGTACTTACTCTTCAAGAACCTTCATCTTCTCCCCCTTCTTAAATCCCAGATCATCCTGGTGGATCGCCTCGTACGGGTACAGAGCGACGACTATTTTGCCGTGTTCCCGTTGCTCTTTGGGAGAAAAAGAAAACTGGTTTATTAGATAATCTGTGTGCCTTTTAAAAAAAATAAGGGAAAAGAGATGTACAAATTATTAATCACAGCAGTCATGTCAGACCTTCCATCTGTTGGAATCTCTGCCCAGGTAGGAGTCCTGACGGAGGAGCATTATTCTGCAATTGAAGAAGCAAGAGTGAAAATCTCAGATTGTGAGTGTGGAAGGGTGCTTTCACACTTGGTGCGTTTTTTATTTATTTTAATTTAATTTATTTTTGGGGGGTGAAGAAAACCAAGAGGAACTTGTCTGACTTGTGTGAGAGAGCGTAGAAACAATCAGCAGAGTTCAGGAGTCATTTTAATAAATCTGTAACGTGAAGGTTCGACATGTGGTGGTTGGGTCACTCTTAGTGAAAAGAAACATTAGGATGGAGACATAACTTTCTTAAGCAGCGTGTTACTCTTCCACACACTTCACCTTTAAAACAACAACAACAACAACTCCACTTCCTGCCTCCAACTCACGTGACCGAACAAACCAATCAGAAGCGAGCAAAAAATCACAGCAGCAGATTCAACAAATGATCACAACTGTTTTAGTTTTAAAGATGAAAATGTAAATATCTAAATATGTACAGATGTCAATAATAAATGTGCAAGCATAAATATAAACAAATAGTTAACTGTATAAACACTGTAAACACATTTTTAGTCAATTAACTCAAATATATTATGAATTAACTTCTAAACCTTCAAATCTAATCAAGAGAGCAAGCTACATTGTTAGAAATAGGAGTACAGTAGGAGTCCATTTCTGCCCCCCAAGGTACAATCTACACTAATGTACCGCCTAGGGCTCATTATTGGACCTCAAGGTAACTCTGTGCACCTTTTTAGGGCCAAAATGGTACATATATGTTCCTAAGCAGTATATAAAGGGTACAAATAAGTACCTTAGAGGGTCCTGATCCATTGCCAAGCCGGTGTACTTCTAAAGGTACAATAATGTACTTTATTTTCTGAGAGTGTAGGTTAGTTAGTTAGTTAGTTAGTTAGTTAGTTAGTTAGTTAGTTAGTTAGTTAGTTAGCTGATACTAACTAGGATTGGATTTTCACATCATCACATTACATGTTTACTGTACATCCAGGAACATGTAACATGTTTTTCACATATTACGCTTTTCACATATAACAAACAAAGGTGCTACAACTTCTGAAAAACACCCCTCCCTCCTACACACACACACAACCACCAAGTGTGAAAGAGTTCTAAAAAGTGTGGTCGCTCTCCAAAAGACAACCACTCACTTCATCATTCTCATCTATAATCCATTCGTAACAGTTTCACACTCATTCCTGTGCCATTCATTCGACTGATCAGTGTCAGTGCCTCAAGTGTCAGCCATAGTGAGAAGACTTTTCCCATCCTGACTCACAACTTACTATAGTGTGGGGTTTAGGGGAGGTTGGATCTCTCACATATACCGTTTTTTCAGGATGTACAGGCTCGCGCTTCACCACGCCAAACGCACCTCCACTCTGCCCGTCGTCAAGCTTGGATTTTCTACAACCCATGATTTCTGTCAGGGAACAAAAACAAAGCGAGCAGTCAGGAGACACACTGACATTAAACTGACATTTCAGACAAAAACATTATTTACAGGATCATTTGTTCTGCCTGTTTGGTTAGGTTTATATGGTTTTGCAATGGAGCTGTGAAGCTAATGTAGTTAACAAGTAACACGATCCACTTAACACAAATTTGTTAATAAATATAAACAGTTTCAGGAAATAGCAGAATGACAAAAGTCTCCCAAACTTTTCCTGTTGGGTTTACATCCAGGAAAACATACTTATAGTAAAAACAAGCAAGCATTTATAAATCTCAGCTTGATTAATGCAAAAAATGCATTGCGTTGTTAAGGAAATCAACTCACAGACCAAGTACCAAACAATGGATAAAATAAATGTTGTCAATGTTACCATTAGAAAGGATAACTTACATATAAAAGGATAAACAGCAGACATTTGAGGGCATATGGACGTCCTTCACTAACAGATGAAGAAGAGAATAATTGATTTTGTGTGTGTGTGTGTGTGTGTGTGTGTGTGTCTTGAGGTGTACAGATGTCTCAGCCACCCGGCCTGGTGTTTTCCAGGATCCTTGATCTGGGCCAGGATAAAACTCTTATTGGTGATGAATATTGAATAAATAAGTCAATATTTAAATATATTTAAGTTGCTCTTGAATAAACAGCCACCAGAGCTTGATTTTTTTTAATGTAAATATTTAATACATTAATTAATCAATCAACCAATCAATAATTAATTAATTAATTAATTAATAAAAACAAATATTTTATTTAAAAAATACAGATATATAAATTAACCAATGCATTTATTTTACACGATGATTATTTTATTTATTTATTTATTTATTTATTTCCAATGTCATCTATAAAGCAGGCCGCTATTCCAGATGACTATTTTCAATGATTAAGTTTAGAACATCTGGAAACACCTTTATAACATTCATGTAATTTAAAACCATAATTAATAAATTCCTAACAAATTAATTCAAAGTTTTCAGATCTTGTCTTTCTCACACACATTACAAATTAAACTGACTGATTATAATCCTTTAGTTCCTGTTTATAGAAACGTGGTTGTGATTATGATTATGATTTCAACATAATGATAAATTGGTGACTAACACTACTTCCATTAACTTGTTGCTTCAATATTAAAAAAAAATGAAGAAGCTGATACGTCTTGTCTGAAAACAAGCTATTCACACTTCATCTAAATATAGTTCTCTTATTTAAATGGCAAACTCGGTGGAGATAGATACACTCTGCTTACACCCACTGATTACACACACTGTATTTACAAGATCAGGCGATAATGCTTTGAAGAAATACTTGGAAGAAGTCCATTCAGTGGCTGTAGAATGTCTTGTGTTTATTGTATAAGTCACCTCCTGTTTTGTTTCGTCCTGTACTTAAAATGTATATTTGGAAATCAAAATGTAAAGAGATTAATATTTAGGAATATTCACTACCTTCACTTTAAAGGTACTCTGCCTTTCAGATTTTTCAAGTGTAGGTCATAAAAAGAATTTTCCCCGACACCTAATTATTTTTGTTTAGTGGACTGAAAGCTACTGAATTCAAATCACAGACTTCCAATTTAATTAGTTTTTTTTAAAAACAGAACAATGAATGAATTTCAGGCCATGTGTCCCGAAATTCTCCGCTATTTTTTCCTGCTTCACCATGACCCAATACAAGTTACTATGTCAGGCACCATGTGGTGGGCTTTCCCCGTTCATGCAAGGCATTGTGGGATACAAATTGAAACAGGAGAGAAAAATGGAGGACGTGAGTGTGCGAATGAAACGTGAAAGACCGACTACAGTAACGGAAAGCGAGAAGAAGAAAAGACGTTATGTTATATACAAACGAAAGGAAACGCAGGACCAAACTAATAAATATGGGCGCTTAGCGAGCACCTCGGTGTGATCAGCTGTTCGTTTAGCGACAGAATGATGGAACTGTCAGTGCACGCTCAAAGGGAAACCTGTAGATGGCCGTAATGCAACACTGTGGATGCCAGCTGCCATAAAACCCAAAAGAAGAAGAAGAAGGTAAACCTGCGCATGCATACATGTCAAGTTATACGGTTTCCCTGTATTTTGTACAGGAAAATGCAATTTTTTGGCTAATACGGCATACACTGATTTTCATACGGGAAAATTATGTTTTGTATCAGAGATTTTTTCCGTTACTCCGAGAAAATTTTCTTAGCGTCCACCATTTATTTTTTCAAACACGCATGCCCAATGAAACGGAACTATTTTCAACCAGGTGTTGAAGAACCTTGCTGCCACTTTGGAGTACAGACGAACAATAGCCAACTCAGCAACATCTGTAGGATCCAACTCCCTGCCAGCCGTTGCATTTGTGCAGGAGGGGGCAAAGGAAAATTACAGCGTAACTGCAACTGCAGAGCATTGCCAGTTACGCATAGCCTGTGACTGGAAAATGCTGGCAGATGTTGGTCAATGCCTTGCCTTTCCTCCTGAGATCGCTGCCACTACTCTTAGGCCTGACTTGGTATTTTGGTCACCATCTGCTAAGAAGGTCTATATCATTGAACTCACTGTGCCCTGGGAGGAGTCTGTAGAAGAGGCATATGAAAGGAAACACCTACGATATGCTGACCTTGCTGCGGAGGCACAGCAGCGTGACTTGAGGACGGAGGTGTGCCCTGTGGAGGTGGGTTGCAGAGGCTTTGTGGCATCATCCACCACCAGGCTACTCAAGGACATGGGAGTAAGAGGCCATGCCCTACATCATGCCATCAAAGCGCTGTCAGGAGCAGCTGAAGTTAGTAGCCACTGGCTTTGGCTGAAGCGCAAGGACACCTGTTGGGCATCAAGTGGCAGCCAGGGATGACACAGAGGGGGGTACTTCAGGGACGCCTGGGGTTACCGTTGAGCCTTCTGGAGGCGTCGTGGGCTTAAATCAACGAAACACTGATGAAGGGGGTGCCCACTTGATAACTCCTCTGTGTCATTTCCGTTGGCAAGTCTTAGTACACGCTGGCACATAAAGGATAATTCCAACTCGTCCTGTGTTTCTTCAATCTTCAATTCATGTGGTTTTATAGTTGCACGTGGTTTTCTCGGTCATTTAAGTACATCAGCTTGGACTGTGACCAGACTTCTGTGATGGCTACAGAAGTTATGTTCTGCCAATTTCTCATTAAACACATCCCCCTGACTGTGGCAGACCATTTTCCACAGCTAGCAAAAAAAAAAAAAGTTTCCCGATTCAAAGACTGCACAGGTAAGCATTTGTGTGTGTGTGTTTTTTTTTTTTTAAGTTTTTACTGTTTGTATGTAGGAACACTTCCTCCATTATGATGATAATTTAGGGAGGCGATACTGGGAGTCGCCATTTATACAATGGCAACTGTAGTTACCCGACGACTTCTGGTTTCACTTCCCTAAACATTTTAATTGCTGATAGACATTATATGTAGACACAGATGACCAACACTCGTTACTACCATCAGTCGTCAGTAAACTGGAAAAGTATTGAATGAAGAGTAATGGTGGTAACGACTGTCGGTAACCTGTCTCTAAAATGTGTAGTAGGGGATGGAAGCAATTTAACACCATCTACATGTTTGCCGTGCTCTGATTTTCTTTCATTGACCAGGAAAATAATAGATGTGTATTGGGGAAAGGTCTTCGATGTAAAAACTGCTCTAGATGTTGACAGGTTTCCAATGCTGAAACAACTTTTTACTGCTTTGCTGTGCCTCCCACATAGCAATGCAGATAGTGAGAGGGCTTTTTCATTGGTTAGGAAAATTCATCCTGAGGACAGAAAAAATACGGCTGCAGACACATGAACTGCACATCTGCAAATTAAAATGAAGTGTGATGAGGAGCTACAACTGCGACCCAAGCAGTGATATTATAGCTAGTGGCAAATCTGCAGCATCTTTGTACAACAAAGAACACTCCAAAAAGGAATAAGATTTAAATTCTTGTTATAAATTACTGGGAAGATTTTCAGTTTAACTTCATAATTTATGAATATTTTCACTTATCCTTGTTTGCATAATATACTTGATGTGGTTCAGCCATCTTTAGTTGGATCGAACACTGCTTGTGGTGTCAACACTTTTTTCTCAAATGGAACTTTTACTAACCTTCATTTACTGTTTGACATGATTATATATAATTTATCACATGTAACCTATTATTTTAATTAACATACCGACTTCGTACTGCTGTTATATTTCAAGTAATTTTCTTTGGTGGAATGTAATATTGTCGGTGATGTCAACACTTGTCAAATAGAACTTTGTGTAATTTTTATGAACTATTTTACATTAATACATTTTATTTGCAAAATTTACATCAATAATTCTGGTATTACTGATACAATGTATATTAAATAATTAAGTTTATAGTTCAGTCATTCTCTTTAGTAGATAATTGTTTACTTGACTGTACATATAGTCCTTTTTAATTCAGTTCTTTTCTCTGGGATCTAAAATTTATTTTTATTCAGTACATGCTTATTTGATCCCTTTAACTTGATGCAGTGTGATAAATATGCCTATTACAATAGGAGTGTATAATGTGGAATAAAACAATCAGTGCTTTGGATTATATATTGGAATTTTTTCTCGTGTATAAGGGCTCATAGGTGTGTGTAAGGGAAAAGTACAGATTTTGTAAGGGCATGGGTAACTAAAGGTTGACATGTATGCGCATGCGCACACGGACTTCCTCTGTCTGCTTGACTGCACAAAGCGAGCGATTTCATGCACATTATTTGCTTTAATCCCCTCAAATTAAATCACTTCCCAGCCACAGAATGGCCTGATATTTTGTGAGATATTACAGAAATAAACATACATCACAATGACCACATTTCACAGGGAACTAAATTTCACCCGTTTTAGGAAATCAAAAAGCCGTCTACTTTTAAAAGCTCTGGAGATGCCCACTGCTTTGAGAGGTTAAACAAATTCCAAGGTACATTTACCCGTCATTAAAGTGTTACATGATCTCAAAAAAAAAAAGAGGTAGAAAAGTCCATATGGGAAAGTAAATCACTGCAAGTGAGTCACGGTTAGTGTTGTATTTCAATCCTAATGTTCAGATAATAATAAAATATTGACATGCTATTAAAAAAAAAAGAAGCTGTCATGCACTTTCAGGAAATCTTCTCTTGGGAAACCCCAAACCCTGCTCTGTTCATTAATTAACAGAAAGCATTTAATCAGTAATGACTACAACCCAGGAGAGTGCATGCAAGGTGACCTGCCACATACACGTACAACAACAGGTATGTGATGTTAAATGGTAATTTTACACAACTTCCTCTTGGGGGAAAAACAAGCAACACAATTCAGACTAAATTCTTTCTTTCTTTCTTTCTTTCTTTCTTTCTTTCTTTCTTTCTTTCTTTGTGCTCGACAACATCCTTGAAGAAGGCCAAAATCCAGCTGGATTACTGGCTCTGATTTTCACTTCCTGATCAACCTTTAACGACAGCAGAGCCGAGAAGAGAGCATATGAGCTCATCTCAGACCTTTTACACCCTAGACTCACTGGCCACTTTATTAGGAGCATGTACACTTGTATCAATCCAGTCAATCATGTGGTAGCAGGGGCGTAGCTAGGTGGGGTTCCTGGGGTGCCCGTGACCCCCCCTTTGTCAGACCATACATTTTTTTAGTAGCTGCATAAGAATATTAGAAAAGCACTCACTGTAATTTCTCTAACATTTTTTAAACTAGATTGTCACCTCAGCCTCATTATGGTTTCTATAACTTTGTATGGACTTCCTGTGGTTTGGGCGCAAAAACCCAGTTTGTCAGAGTGTGTGCGGGAGAGGCGGACGTAAGTGCAGATATGTTAAATAAGACACAGTGCAATATGAGCGTAAAGTGCGTGAAACGCATACAACAGGCAAACAGTCCGAAACAGCAGGCAAAGTCTTAATCAAGGAAACAGGCAGGAGGTCAATCGAGGCGCGAACAGAATATCAGATGCAAAACTATACAAGCTCAAGGGACAAGAAACACGGGTCGGAAAACCAGGAGACCAACAAGAACAGGGACAGGAAACAAAGCTCAGTAAGGCACACTAGACGCGGCGTAATACTTAGCATCGTCCTTGCATAGGCACAATCATTAAATAGCCCAAACATGGTTCATTGATTAAAGTCCAGTGTTCTTTGTTAACGGCATGCGTGCTGGAGCTCGTTAGGCGCACGCAGGAGGCGCGCCTTCAGGCGCATGAGCCAAGGTGTGCAGGACTGACAGTTCTGCACAAGCGCAACACGATCGCACTAGAAAGCATGGTCAAGCTGCCAGTGTAGCTGCAGTCTTTTTAGTTGCGAATTACAAGTATTTCCTCTTGTGTTAATAATTCGCCATGTCAAAACAAGCGAAACTTTCCTCCTTCTTTTAACGTGAAGAGAGGTAAGCAATTTATTATATATTTTTCTCCATCAAAGTTGCATTTTGTGGCTTCGAAGCTAAGTTTTAGTGTACCGTTTCTAGAACACAACATCAAGAAAACGTGGAAGAAGCAGCAATAATGGAAGAACCGGTTTCTAAGCTACCTAAAACTAGCGATGGTAATTATTTTTTGCTACATAATGTACTCAGGCTGCCAGTCAGTGTGTAACCCCTCCCTTTGTAAAATCCTAGCTACGCCCCTGGGTAGTGGTGTAATGTAGATACGGGTCAAGAGTTTGAGTCCGTGTTCACAATAAACATGTAGCGACTTTACACAAAAAAATTCAGCGAGTGGTTTTGCATGCTCCTTGCTTATGAGAGGCCAAAGAAGAACGGCCAGACTCATTCATTCAGCCACTCTTTACAACAGTGATGAGCAGAAAAGCATTCACATGTTTTTTTTTTTTATTCCCCTTTCACCCCAATCTTCAACTGATTGGAATTAGATTTAGTGACCGTGTGCCGAATGTAGTCTTTAAGAGTCTTTAAGCCACTCCTGCTTTTCATGCTTCATAGTCAGAGAAAGATGACATCATATCCTCAACTTGTTCATGTCAAAAAGTGATAAATTTGTGGGGAAAACAAACCCTGCTTTTTGTAGTGTCTGTATTTTATATATCAGCTCATATATAAAACTAGCAATAGTTAGAACTAGCATACATCAAGCAAAGTTAAAGAGAAAATTACTAAAATTTAAAAAGAGAATGTTATTAAGTGTATGCAAAGTAATAAATATTCTCAGAAACAGGCTCATTAGAGAAGTGTGAATCAATGCAACGACTTCCTTATGAAGGGTCTGTTTTATAGCACAGCTGTGTGAGTTTCAGCCACTGAAGCGTCTTCATTTAGCAAACACACAGCAGGAGGAAGTCTTGAATAGGCACATAAGTGAAATGTGCATTTGTTAAAAAAAAAAAAGATATGGTGTTCAATTTCAGGAAGAATTATAATTATTACCCAACTTTAAAATATATACTGTAAGTTACAGTTAGAACACAAACCAAACCCTGATCATGAACAACAAAGGTTTGTAAATCCATCATGTGAGCCAAAAAGTGGATCAGACCTTTTTTTTTTTTTTTTTAAATCTAGTCAATGAGCTCTTTATTCAGTAATATTCTCCATTTCAGCCGCACAAAGGATCCCTTCGTGAGAAGGTTGGCAGGTAAGTTCTACCACAATAGAATCAGCCCTCTTGTTAAGACAGTTGTAAAAGCTATAAATTTATGAATCAGAAGTAAAGCTAGACAGCCTTTTGATTTCATAAAATCGGTGAAATTTAGTTCCGTCTGAAATGTGGTCATTGTGATATGTTTATTTCTGTAATATCTCAGAAAATATCAGGCCATTCTGTGGCTGGGAAGTTATTTAATTTGAGGGGATTAAAGCAAATAATGTGCTTCACGCAGTCAAGCAGACAGAGGAAGTCCGTGTGCGCGTGCGCAGGTTTACCTTCTTCTTTTGGGTTTTATAGTAGCTGGCATCCACAGTGCTGCATTTTGAACACTGTGAACATTAACTGAAGCTCTTGATTTGGATCAGCTGATTAGAAAACCACATCAAACAGCAGGTGGATGACTGTAAGGGTGTTCTTAATGAGTGTATAGACTAAAACAAAATCCAGATCACCTTTCGACCTGAACGTTGAACACTGCTCTCAGCTGTGCATGCAGGATTGCTAGAGAATCCCTTACAATCATCTCACATGTCATATCACAGTGCTGAAGTCTTTCCTGTAACATGGGGCAGGGTTAAAGATCTGTAGCGCTCATTTGTGGTTGATGCTGTGAAACTATTTTTTATAAGCTGTGGTTAAAATGGCTGACTTTATTTTTTACCCCCAAAATACTTTGCATGCAGGCTAGAGATTATTGCTATTTAAACAGAAATCTTGTCTCACTTTTGCAACCTGTGGCCCTGTTTCCTCCACTTTGACTCGTCCAATTTGTTCGTAAAAAAAAAAAAATATATATATATATATATATATATATATATATATATATATATATATATATATATATATATATATTGGGATTTTGTAGTTAGATTTATGTTATATGCACCCAAGGCAGGTACAAATGACGTATATTTAAGTATAAATAACTCAAAAGTGCGTGCCATTGCTGGAATCAGCTGGACAGTAGAAAAGTGAGACTATATTTTTAGAAAGTCATCAGGAAGTTTCTAGCGAGGCACAACGCCAGATCAGCGTGTGTGACAGTGTAGCAGGCCATCGAAGCTGCATACTTCCTCCTCTGACCATCCTCTGTGTGGTTTTCAAACAGGAAGGAGTGATGAGAGTGAGGCAGCCTGCAACACGCTACAGTCAACACAGCGGTTGCTCGTACTTTAGCCTTGAGATCAGTGTTAGCCACAAAAGGCCTGAGTGCTAAGCAAGTCAATGAAGTCAGTCTTCCGGTTGATACATGAACTGAATAAAGATATAAATAAAATCAAGGGTTTATTATTTCACCTTTTAAGTATTCTTCACCTCGGCTAACTGGTGTATCATGTTCCCTTTGCTTTATAATGTTTATTCTCAAGTCAAGTCAAGTCAAGTTTATTTTTATAGCGCTTTTAACAATAGACATTGTCGCAAAGAATTTGAATGACTTTAAACATGAGCTAATTTATTCTTCCACCATGCTTATGAATTATTTAATCTGACATCTAATAATAACTTATAAAATTGTAATATTAGCAATTTGCTGTAGTATAAGTGCAGTAAAATCTCCAGGATGTTCTGTTCTATGAAAATAACCACCTGTGCAGTGGCTCTGCTTCATCCACCACCCCATGGTTGATTATTATCTTGTACCAGCATGAGATGGAGCGTTTTATTACATACATAATCACCAGTGCAGAAGGACCTTCAGCCTTATACTTGACAACATTTGATAATTTATTCAAAACTAAATTCACATGTGACCTTGTGGTAGGAAATAGATCTAGCATTCCAGTTCGTGTGTCGCTCTGGGAGAACCCTTTCACTTTCAAAGGGAATGCCGAGTTGAAACTCTCAAGTTTTTTTCAGTGAAGAGTTTATAACATCAACGAAACTGACTTCATGTTAAAACTGTTAAAAATGTTTTCACGTTGTCTGTTATCACCCAAATGAGGCTGGGTTCCCTTTTGAGTCTGGTTCCTCTCAAGGTTTCTTCCTCATGTCGTCTGAAGGAGTTTTTCCTTGCCACCGTCACCACAGGCTTGCTCATTGGGGATAGATTAGGGATAAAATTAGCTCATGTTTAAAGTCATTAAAATTCTGTAAAGCTGCTTTGCGACAATGTCTACTGTTAAAAGCGTTATAAAAATAAACTTGACTTGACTTGAAACAACTTTTAGGAACCTAAGAACCCACCAAAGAACTATCCAATGTGTACAGACTTCAAAGCTCCTTATTAGAGTTTCCTCCAAAATATAGAGCTCTCTTTCAAAGAAAATTCCGATTTAAACCTTTTGTAGGAAGTGTACAACCAACAAACTGCTGAACAGAGATTTAAGAGTTCCCTTTTAATGAGGATTCAAAGTAAAATCAGTTTTAGGAAGTGTAGAACACAAAATCATCCAGAGACTTAAGAGCTCACTTTAGGGAGCCAAGAACCCACCATCATGCACACAAAGGTTTAAGAGTTCCCAAGGCTAAAGAATTTCAAGTACAGTAAAAATCAATTTACCATAATCATCCAATGTGTTGAGATCTAAGCGTTCCCTATTAGAAAGAATTTGAAGTCAAATCCACTTTTAGGAATGCTTATGTATCCAAGGAACCCCTGAGGAACCCTGTTGAGGAACCATTTGAGGAGCGTAAAACACTTTAGCAGAAGCTCTCTGGAAGTTATGAGAACTTGAACTTCTGGTGTCCTACAAGCCAGTGGTTTTAATCTCTATAGTCAGATTAGTTCAGGTTACTCAATGTTCAGACACATTGTCACTTTTTAACTGGCTCTATTATTGATAAGCAGGAGGAAAAGAATCAGGAAATTATCTCCTAATTTGAACCACCACCCAGTTTCAGAGTCCACAATCAGTTTCTGCATTTTTATGTTCAGAATGCTGTATGAAGCTGTATGGATGATTCCCCCCCCCCCGCCCACTTTATATATATATATATTTTTTTTTACAGAAAGACACAAAAGGCACACTGTTCCAGTAAGAGCACTAATATGCTAGTTAGGTAGTTTTACTTCCTCAAAAATCTACTTCTGGGTTCTTCTATAACACAGTCACGTCTATACAATAATATTGTCCTTAGCCATGCCCATCATAGCTGACATCGGATTTTGCCACAGTACAAATTTACACTTATTGTACTCTTGAGATAAATGTGTCTTAATACAACACATTAAAATAATTTATAAGACAGAGACAGCGTACGGCAAGTAGAAAGGGAAGAACAAAAGAAAGCTCATGAAACTGAAAACCTCTGTCTGTTCTAGACTAAAATGCTGGCACCACTTCCTGTTCAAAAACATTCCCATTAATAATACACTCCAATCAATACGCTATTAAAAGCTGAGACTCGGTCAGGAAAGAAAGTTTAGTATGTTCTGTGCTTGTCAGGGAAAATGAAAGAATTCTAAGTGGAAACTATTTGGAAAGCTGAAATGTTCATCATCCAAAAAGCCCTTGAGCAACAATTTTTCTGAGAAAATACTTAATATGCAAACTTTAATGTTCCTCTCTGGAATGATGATGCAATATGTGGGAAGGTTGCATGATGGCTGACGATGATGTGTGTAAACTGTGTTACTGTTACTCACATGTTCGGTTTAGAGATTCGTGTAAAGAGACGTTTATTTCACCCCGATGGAAGGAGTCTCCAGTGTCAGCGCTTTAAGGACTAAGTTTTCCGAAATGTTCAGAACAGATGAGTTTGTGCTTTGTGGTTTCTTGGTAACATGATGGACTGTCTTATTAATGTCAACAGCAAGAAAAAAAGAGAGAGAGAGAAACTAGTGAGGGAAAGACAAGTTGCTATGGTATAAATGCAATAAAACGTCACAGGAAATGAATCAACTGTATTGCGTGAACTCTACTTGATCACACCACCGCCACTGATTATTTTCCTATAACAGCACAACAGTCAGTGGTTTATTCCTTACTTTTTTCATGCATTAAGACACATCATGTCATTAATACTATATCGAAACAGTATGGTTTTATAAACCTACATAATGAAATCCTGGAATCAGAGAAATGGGAGTGAAATTTGACAAACGTGACAAAGAGAACCACAACAATAAATATATTCAGCCTTATTTGGTTTGATGGTAGAAATAAGTTTTTAAAAAAAACCTAAAGATTTGTACTCTCTGAGAAAAACACAATTCCATTTCGCACCTTTACTGGTTTTAGAACCGTTAAATATTTATTTACAGACGTTCCCTTTCCAAGAGGGTCCCAAAGTAGAACTTTGTTACGAAGCGAAGAACTCTTCGCTAACCAAAGAAACAGTAGTGGGGTTTCCATTAACCTGCTTAACACGCAATTTGGAACTGTGAACTAAAATACGAGTCATGGAAACACGCAAACGTAAAACTACCGCAAAACATTTTGAACACTCGTATGAGGTTGTGAAGTTTCTGACAATTTGACAAAGCGATATTTCAGAAAAATTGAAATGGAAGCATGTTCGTTTGCATTTAAGTCACATGAAGAGGAACAAAAGGGATGAAAATCACCATGGAAACACTTCTCAGGTCTTGCAGATCCATTACCATGTTTAATTGGAATGATGATCCCAAAAGCTTTAATGGCACAACATCACTCAATGGAAACACAAACTATTTCACTTCTATTTTGTGCAAAACTTCAATGGAAACCCATCAAACCCTTTTGCCTTGGCTATATAGCACAAGAGCTTTCAGTGGAACTGGTTAAAATTTTCACTTACACAGCTCTGATTACAAATCACACATACAAACATGATGAATGTACATATTCTACACTCAAAAATGTATAAATTTCACTCTAGAGTTCCTCTAAAACCCTGAGTAAGCTGGTTTGAGGTTTGTCAATCTGAAGAAACCCTTCGACCTTGAGTAAGTCATCCAGAAAGTTCCAAGTAGACTCCTGTTAGAACGCTAGCTTCATTAATCATCCAAAGAACCAGGACTATAAGGAATCATTTCCAACAGTCGACCCAATTCACCAATTCTAAGTTCAACTTGAAATTTCTCCAATTAAGATTTCTATTTTGAAACCGCACTTTTATGTGTTCTATGTGTCTTCTTTGGAGCCAAACCAAGAGTTCTGACACTCGAGGATCAAATGTAATGATAGAAGATGGACCTTTTGGACTTTGGACAGATCTTCTGCGACTGTCTGGTTCCTTATGGCAGTAAATAAAGATCTGTATCATGAAAAAGTCTTGTTCTTGTAAATTGAACAGTTGAGCTTTAAAGAATTAAAAAAAAAAAAGACACAAAGCCCAAGGAAGTCATGTTTTGGTCTAAATGAATTATTTTGAAAGATGGTTCTCAAGGTGGGGTCCACGAAGCATAACCAGGGGGTCTGTGATTTTAAATTTAGTTACACTGGTGGAGATAACAACGTGTCAACAACGTCATTCAATTTATTATGAAGTTCTTATCGTTTTTACTCTGTTTGACTGCTCAGTTGAATGGATTGAGCTCAAACCGAAGTGCAATGCAGTGACGAGTGACTATAAAACAATTCGAACTGTAAATAACGTCAATGTGAACGTGTGTAATTAAATTACACATTTATACATCACACACTTGAAATAAACCAGCGCTGACTTTTATGGATAAAGGCGTCCCTGGCTATAAAAAGTTTGAGAAACTAATGAATCCTATCAGTCAATCAGTTCAGGTCGAGAAGACAACGCTGAGCTTTACGGTAATAGTAAAACACTGATTTTTAGTCAAAGACATTGTGTTGTCACTTTCTTCCTTTTTCATCAGAATGAGAAAAAAAAAGTGTTTAGTTTGATGACAAAAATGAAGCAGGGACACATTTTAGAAAACACACACACACAGAGGAATGTTATTTTACACCTGTCAAATGTCTGATACAGGTCTGAGCTTTACAATAAAATCTTTTGGGGCCTTAAAATATTTTCAGGAGCCCAATGAAGGAAGAACCTACACTTGCTTTTTTTTTCTGAAATAGTTCAACCAGAAAAGAAAAAAAAATCCTGAGCCATTAATAAAACTGACGTTAAACCACTGACTTCCTGCCTTTTAGAATAAATAAATAAACAATTAAATAATTAACTCCTCATTGTGAAAAGTAGAAAACTTTGTGACATGTCATCCTGCAATGATGGGTCTCTCTTTTCCAGCTCATTACTGTCAGAAAAACAAAAAGTTCTGTCTGCTTTTATACCAAACCCAAAGAGAAAGTGTCTCTGTTTAAATAAAGATAAGAGCAGTACCTGTGAGGTGTGTAGATGGAGAGTTCCAGGGCGCAGTAAAAGGAGGATCTGGGGCTTTGGGAGCTGCGCCTCATTGAGCCGCACCGGAGAGATAAAGAGGAACTGCAGCGCGCACGATGTTTTTTCTGTTACTCTGCAACTTCCTGGTAAAGTTAGAGGGTTTTCATATTTGCATAACTGAGTACAAAGCCTCTCAGATCACATGCGTTTACTAAGGTTACAACTTTGTTTGGTCAGGGATCATGTTACACCAAAGCAAGTTAACAAGTAGCATTATTATTAAAGAAGAAGAAGAAGAAAAAGGAGAAGAAGAATGCAAGGTACTGGCCCAAAATATTACAAATACTGGAGACACGACAAAATTGGCCAAGTGATCCACTGGCGGCTTTGTGAGAAATTAGGCTTTAGAAGAGAAGAGATATAACCCAAGCCGGTACTCGAATCAGAGAGGACTAAGATACTTTGGGACTTTAAGATCCAAACAGACAAACCAATCCAACCTAATAGACCAGATATTGTAGTACTTGACAAGGAGTCCAGAAAGTATTGCATCATAGATAATGGCATGCCCATTCGACACAAGAATCCACAGTAAAGACAAGGAAAACACTGAAAAGTACCAAGACCTTAAGAAGGAGGTGAAGAGGGTCTGGAAGTTGAAAGATGTCAAGATTGTTCCAGTTATGATCAGTGCCCTGGCAACCCTACCAAGACATTTAAAGACATGGTTGGAAGAGATCAAGATGGTGAAGGACACTGAGCTGATGCAGAAGTCAGTTTTGCTGGGATCAGCAAGGATAATCCATAAAGTTCAAGATACGTGACAAAGACAGAAGGACATGGGATGTGGTACCCAAGACAATGAGAACTGGCTCGATACTTATCCCAAGAATACTAGCTTGTTAGGTTTATTCTTAGCTTGCGGTGAATTATCTTTTGCATAATAATAATAATAATAATAATAATAGTTCAAATTTTTCAAGTGTAGGTTGTAAAAAGAATTTTCCCCAACACATAATTATTTTTGTTCAGTGGACCGAAAGCTACTGAATTCGAATCACAGACTTCTAATTTCTCATCTCATTATCTGTAGCCGCTTTATCCTTCTACAGGGTCGCAGGCAAGCTGGAGCCTATCCCAGCTGACTACGGGCGAAAGGCGGGGTACACCCTGGACAAGTCGCCAGGTCATCACAGGGCTGACACATAGACACAGACAACCATTCACACTCACATTCACACCTACGCTCAATTTAGAGTCACCAGTTAACCTAACCTGCATGTCTTTGGACTGTGGGGGAAACCGGAGCACCCGGAGGAAACCCACGCGGACACGGGGAGAACATGCAAACTCCACACAGAAAGGCCCTCGCCGGCCCCGGGGCTCGAACCCAGGACCTTCTTGCTGTGAGGCGACAGCGCTAACCACTACACCACCGTGCCGCCCCGACTTCTAATTTTATTATTTAAAAAAAAGAAGAACAATTAATGAATTTAAGGCCACATGGCCCTAAATTTTCTGCTATTTTTTCCTGCTTCACCATGACCCAATTCAAGATACTACATCATGCACCATCACGTGATAGGCTTTCCCTGTTCGTGCAAGGCATTATGGGATACAAATTTGAAACAGGAGAGGAAAATGGAAGACATGAGTATGTGAATGAAACGTGAAAGACCGACTACAGTAACACGAAGCGAGAAGAAGAAAAGACGTTATGTTACACAACCCCGATTCCAAAAAAGTTGGGACAAAGTACAAATTGTAAATAAAAACGGAATGCAATAATTTACAAATCTCAAAAACTGATATTGTATTCACAATAGAACATAGACAACATATCAAATGTCGAAAGTGAGTCATTTTGAAATTTCATGCCAAATATTGGCTCATTTGAAATTTCATGACAGCAACACATCTCAAAAAAGTTGGGACAGGGGCAATAAGAGGCTGGAAAAGTTAAAGGTACAAAAAAGGAACAGCTGGAGGACCAAATTGCAACTCATTAGGTCAATTGGCAATAGGTCATTAACATGACTGGGTATAAAAAGAGCATCTTGGAGTGGCAGCGGCTCTCAGAAGTAAAGATGGGAAGAGGATCACCAATCCCCCTAATTCTGCGCCGACAAATAGTGGAGCAATATCAGAAAGGAGTTCGACAGTGTAAAATTGCAAAGAGTTTGAACATATCATCATCTACAGTGCATAATATCATCAAAAGATTCAGAGAATCTGGAAGAAACTCTGTGCGTAAGGGTCAAGGCCGGAAAACCATACTGGTTGCCCATGATCTTCGGGCCCTTAGATGGCACTGCATCACATACAGGCATGCTTCTGTATTGGAAATCACAAAATGGGCTCAGGAATATTTCCAGAGAACATTATCTGTGAACACAATTCACCGTGCCATCCGCCGTTGCCAGCTAAAACTCTATAGTTCAAAGAAGAAGCCGTATCTAAACACGATCCAGAAGCGCAGACGTCTTCTCTGGGCCAAGGCTCATTTAAAATGGACTGTGGCAAAGTGGAAAACTGTTCTGTGGTCAGATGAATCAAAATTTGAAGTTCTTTATGGAAATCAGGGACGCCGTGTCATTCGGACTAAAGAGGAGAAGGACGACCCAAGTTGTTATCAGCGCTCAGTTCAGAAGCCTGCATCTCTGATGGTATGGGGTTGCATTAGTGTGTGTGGCATGGGCAGCTTACACATCTAGAAAGACACCATCAATGCTGAAAGGTATATCCAGGTTCTAGAGCAACATATGCTCCCGTCCAGACGACGTCTCTTTCAGGGAAGACCTTGCATTTTCCAACATGACAATGCCAAACCACATACTGCATCAATTACAGCATCATGGCTGCGTAGAAGAAGGGTCCGGGTACTGAACTGGCCAGCCTGCAGTCCAGATCTTTCACCCACAGAAAACATTTGGCGCATCATAAAACGGAAGATATGACAAAAAAGACCTAAGACAGTTGAGCAACTAGAATCCTACATTAGACAAGAATGGGTTAACATTCCTATCCCTAAACTTGAGCAACTTGTCTCCTCAGTCCCCAGACGTTTACAGACTGTTGTAAAGAGAAAAGGGGATGTCTCACAGAGGTAAACATGGCCTTGTCCCAACTTTTTTGAGATGTGGTGTTGTCATGAAATTTAAAATCACCTAATTTTTCTCTTTAAATGATACATTTTCTCAGTTTAAACATTTGATATGTCATCTATGTTCTATTCTGAATAAAATATGGAATTTTGAAACTTCCACATCATTGCATTCCGTTTTTATTTACAATTTGTACTTTGTCCCAACTTTTTTGGAATCGGGGTTGTATACAAAGGAAAGGAAATGCAGGAAATATCAAACTAATAAATATCGGCGCTCAGCGAGCACCTCGGTGTGATCAGCTGTTCGTTTAGCGACAGAATGATGGAACTGTCAGTGCACGCTCAAAGGTAAACCTGTAGATGGCAGTAATGCAACACTGTGGATGCCAGCTGCCGTAAAACCCAAAAGAAGAAGAAGGTGAATCTGCGCATGCGCACACGGACTTCCTCTGTCTGCTTGACTGCGTGAAGCGAGCGATTTCATGCACATTATTTGCTTTAATCCCCTCAAATTAAATAACTTCCCAGCCACAGAATGGCCTGATATTTTGTGAGATCTCATCTCATTATCTCTAGCCGCTTTATCCTTCTACAGGGTCGCAGGCGAGCTGGAGCCTATCCCAGCTGACTACGGGCGAAAGGCAGGGTACACCCTGGACAAGTCGTCAGGTCATCACAGGGCTGACACATAGACACAGACAACCATTCACACTCACATTCACACCTACGCTCAATTTAGAGTCACCAGTTAACCTAACCTGCATGTCTTTGGACTGTGGGGGAAGCCGGAGCACCCGGAGGAAACCCACGCAGACACGGGGAGAACATGCAAACTCCGCACAGAAAGGCCCTCGCCGGCCTCGGGGCTCGAACCCAGGACCTTCTTGCTGTGAGGCGACAGCGCTAACCACTACACCACCGTGCCGCCCTCATTAATATATAAAAAGTGAAAAAAGAAAAGAAACAGATTGATAGAAATATCTTTGGCATGAAGTGATACAGCCTGGTCTGATCGCTACTTGTTTTGGTTTGTTAAATCCTTGAAATTTATCTTCACTCACACGTTCTACTCTCTGCTTAATGAAGCTGATGTTGACCAATAATGTCCTTTTTTTTTCATAAGACTATGATCCTGATGGGTGATGTAATGGTACATAACGTCTCTTCTTTCATAAAGTAGTGTCATCTAAACCAGTGATGTAATGCCTCATCACCCATTTATGTTACACAAAGATAACTTAGCTCTGTCAATCACATCATCATCCAGTCACATCGCTACAACACACTCTTGAATGCGAATATACAGTGGGGAAAATAAGTATTTGATACACTGCTGATTTTGCAAGTTTTCCCACTTATAAAGAATGGAGAGGTCTGTCATTTTTTATCGTAGGTACACTTCAACTGTGAGAGACAGAATCTTAAAAAAAAAACAGAAAATCACATTGCATGATTTTTAAATAATTAATTTGCATTTTATTGCATGAAATAAGTATTTGATACAATAGAAAAACAGAACTTAATATTTGGTACAGAAACCTTTGTTTACAATTACAGAGGTCAGACGTTTCCTGTAGTTCTTGACCAGGTTTGCACACACTGCAGCAGGGATTTTGGCCCATTCCTCCATACAGATCTTCTCCAGATCTTTCAGGTTTTGGGGCTGTCGCTGGGCAACACGGAGTTTCAGCTCCCTCCAAAGATTTTCTATTGGGTTCAGGTCTGGAGACTGGCTAGGCCACTCCAGGATCTTGAAATGCTTCTTACAGAGCCACTCCTTAGTTGCTCTGGCTGTGTGTTTCGGGTCATTGTCATGCTGGAAGACTCAGCCACAACCCATCTTCAATGCTCTTACTGAGGGAAGGAGGTTGTTGCCCAAAATCTCACGATACATGGCCCCATCCATCCTCCCCTCAATACAGTGCAGTCGTCCTGTCCCCTTTGCAGAAAAACACCCCCAAAGTATGATGTTTCCACCCCCATGCTTCATGGTTGGGATGGTGTTCTTGGGGTTGTACTCATCCTTCTTCTTCCTCCAAACATGGTGAGTGGAGTTTATACCAAAAAACTCTATTTTGATCTCATCTGACCACATGACCTTCTCCCATGCTTCATCTGGATCATCCAGATGGTCATTGGCAAACTTCAGATGGGCCTGGACATGTGCTGGCTTGAGCAGGGGGGCCTTGCGCGCGCTGCAGGATTTTAATCCATGACAGCGTAGTGTGTTACTAATGGTAATCTTTGAGACTGTGGTCCCAGCTCTCTTCAGGTCATTGACCAGGTCCTCCTGTGTAGTTCTGGGCTGATCCCTCACCTTTCTCATGATCACTGATACCCCACAAGGCGAAATCTTGCATGGAGACCCAGACCGAGGGAGATTGACAGTCATCTTGAGTTTCTTCCATTTTCTAATAATTGCGCCAACAGTTGTTGCCTTCTCACCAAGCTGCTTGCCTATTGTCCAGTAGCCCATCCCAGCCTTGTGCAGGTCTACAATTTTGTCCCTGGTGTCCTTAGACAGCTCTTTGGTCTTACCCATGGTGGAGAGGTTGGAATCTGATTGATTGTGTGGACAGGTGTCTTTTATACAGGTAACGAGTTCAAACAGGTGCAATTAATACAGGTAATGAGTGGAGAATAGGAGGGCTTCTTAAAGAAAAACTAACAGGTCTGTGAGAGCCAGAATTCTTGCTGGTTGGTAGGTGATCAAATACTTATTTCATGCAGTAAAATGCAAATTAATTATTTAAAAATCATACACTGTGATTTTCTGGATTTTTTTTTTATTCTGTCTCTCACAGTTGAAGTGTACCTACAATAAAAATTACAGACCTCTCCATTCTTTGTAAGTGGGGAAACTTGCAAAATCGGCAGTGTATCAAATACTTATTTTCCCCACTGTATCCTCATGTTTGTCCTGCAATAAACTGAGAAACATCTCTGAGCAGCTTTGTCTGTGTCAGTGACTGACTGCTCCCGGATCGATCCGTGAGGCAGGATCTCTGAGGCAGTAGAGGTCTACGTTCCAAGATCATACTTTGTCAATTCAATCTCCTTCATGACAGACAGATCAAAACCCAACACAGATCAAACTCTTCTCAAAAGATTAATGTATCCATTCTTCCAGGAGCCTTCAGATTTAAAGGATTTCATTCTTTCATGATGATGGAGTTTGGATGTTCTTCTCATGCCTGTATGGATTTCCTCCTCATGCTCCAGTTTCCTCCGACAGTCCAAATATCAGGTCAACTGGCTACTCTAAACTTCCCGTAGGTGTGTGAATGTGAGTGTGAAGGGTTATTAGTCTTTGTGTAGCCCTGAGATTGACTGACCCTGTCCAGGTGAACCCCGTTTCTCATCCAGCGGAATGTCGTCAGCTTCCCCCACGGATTATTAATTATTATTCACTCTCAATCATTTTTCAGTAAGTCTGATCAGGGTCGTGGTGAAACCAGAGTGTATACCAGAAACACTGGAGGTGAACATGTGATGGACTCTGACCCTGGAAGTGAGCCAGTTCATCACATGACACCACACTCACATGGTCACACACTCATTCACACCTTGAGGCAATTTAGCGTAACTGATCTATCCATGGACATGTTTTTGAGAGGTTGGTGGAAACTGGAGAACCTAGATGAAACCCACATGGACACGGGGAGAGCATATGGACAGTCACTGCACTCTTGGAGCTCTTCAGAGCTCCAAGAGAAAAACAACAAAAAAGGCACATTCATCCTAGATGTACACTCAGATATTTCATCTAGTACCCTAAAGCTTTCTTCAGCTCATCTCTCTTCCAGGAACCCAATAACAAAAAGAGACCCTTTTCACTGACATGGTGCTGGTGCTTAATCTAGAACCAGTTCCAAGTATTTTGACCGAAGAAAGACTGGTGCAGAAGCTGAAAAGCTGGCATGGCACGGCAAAATCGCTGGTCCCAAACTTGGAACCACTGATATTAATGGCCAAGGTGAGAGCTACTGCAAGAAATTCGCTGCCATTTTGACAAAACATGAGTGAAACCAGAAATCACTACATGCAGACAACCTTCAAATTCAAGCTGTAATGATTTTAAAGGTAACTTTATAAAAAGCAAGCAAAGCAGGTGCATTCTGCCCAACATGATTTTCCCTACAAATGTTACCCCGGTGATTTTTCAACGGAAATAACCCCAACTTCTGCTACGTAACTTTCGGTTCTCAAAAGGCACCAAGGTGCGCACCAGAACCATCCTGGAGGAAAAGAACCAAGAGAGGTGCTAGATTTCAGAAAAGGTTCTTAAGGAACTCTTTCCCCCCCCAAAGAGCACATGTTCAAAACTCATTACGGCATTCATCAGGCCAACACACAGCAATGAAGAGGTCTATATTATTAAAATAACCCTTTTTGTGATAATTTACATTAATGGAATGATGGATGGAATTTAAAGGCACTGTTGATAAAGTTAGACCAAAACCAGGAAGACATTTCGCTATTCTCTACACAAACACAGCCATATTTATTTATTTATAATATATATTTCATAATATTCATTTTATTCATCTCATTCATTCATTAATGCTGTAGTTCCAAACTTCCTATTGGCACACCTGTTCTATTGTTTCAAAAAAAAAAAAAAAAACCAACTGCAAACACAAATTGTACTATAAATTTAATAGTATGATTAAAAAGCTGCATTTTATAGCACATGCTCCTAAATGGATATGAATGTACATGGAAGTGAGAAAAATAAAGACAAATACAAAAGGCTATATATAGAGTGAATGAGTGAACGATTGTGACATAATGCATGGACTGCTGGGACAGTATTTTTAGCCATATTTACCCGGAATAAGAGCACAGTGGCTGCTATTGTAGTGCAAGTATTGACACACACTCCTGCTGCAGGGTTTTATAGTATTTAATATTTTTAACAACTTTGAAAATAGGAAAGTTGGGAGCAAATATGCAGGTTGTATGGCTGCCGAGAAACCATGAACTTGACATAGTAAATATGCAAACAGGTCACATGACACACAAAGAAATGGTTCATCCTAAAACAGTAATTAGTCAATAAAACTAAATAAAAAAAGTTCAACTATGAATCTGACTTGATTAAACTGCCGAAATATGCAGTTATGGTTTTGAGTTTATTGTTGAGGAAGTTCTGCTCCACTTCCACTTTCCCACCGGGACCAGCGAGAGACGCAACCTATGCAAAGAGAAAGAAGTATTAATCTGGTTTAATTATCTGGAGCTGTGAGACACACACACACACACACACACACACACACACGATACCGTGCAAAAGTCTTGGGCACATGTAAAGAAATGCTGTCGACCAAAAACGGCTTAAAAATTTTTTTTTTTTTAAATGTTTCAACATTTAAAAAAAATAATAATAATTTAAAAAAATACTATAAACAGTAATCAGTAAGCCATAATAAATTAAACAAAAGTAAATATTTGGTGTGAGACAACCCTTTGCTTAAAAATCTTATCTCATCTCATTATCTGTAGCCGCTTTATCCTGTTCTACAGGGTCGCAGGCAAGCTGGAGCCTATCCCAGCTGACTACTGGCGAAAGGCGGGGTTCACCCTGGACAAGTCGCCAGGTCATCACAGGGCTGACACATAGACACAGACAACCATTCACACTCACATTCACACCTACGGTCAATTTAGAGTCACCAGTTAACCTAACCTGCATGTCTTTGGACTGTGGGGGAAACCGGAGCACCTGGAGGAAACCCACGCGGACACGGGGAGAACATGCAAACTCCGCACAGAAAGGCCCTCACCGGCCACGGGGCTCGAACCCGGACCTTCTTGCTGTGAGGCGACAGCGCTAACCACTACACCACCGTGCCGCCCCTTGCTTAAAAATAAAATATAATAATAATACTAAAGTAGTCTGAGGTCCAGTGAGTGCAGTTGTATGTGGAAATGAGCTGTAGGTTTTACTGAGCATCTTACAGAACCAGCCACAGTTCTTCTGGACACTTCGTCACAGTCGCTTCTTCATTTTACACCAAAACCCAGCAGCCTTCATAATGTTTTCTTTTTTAATCTGAAAAGTGAGCTCTTATGGAATATGCTGCTCAAATAGGCTACAAACTTCTTTTTTTTCTGTAACATTTAATTTTATGCTGGAAAAAAAATGAATGTTTGGAACTCTAAAATGTTTTTGTAATGTTTTGACTGAATAATATAGAAGTCATAAAATAAAAATCTATGACAAAGTTTGTGTGGGGAAAAAGGGGGGCCAAGACTTTTGCACAGTACTATATTGTATTACACACACACACTTTATATCTGCTTACAATTTGCATGTTATAAAAGCATGTGAAAAAGACTGTATACAATAAAAACAACCAAACACTGAGAACAACACGATGTACAGCTGCTTTAAAGTCATGGGATATATCATTACTTTAAGAACTGATTCGATCCTATCTTATCTCGCTCTATGATTATGATCAAGTTCTCACCTGCTCCATATCTGCATTCCTTGGGAGAAAATACACAATGTTCTCTGAAATCATTTTGGCCAGCCTGAATATTTCAAATGTAAAAGCAGGTTAAGGAATTTCCTCTCCCACCACAACTATTATCCAACTGTAACACTGTTTTTAGTTATCAAAAAATAAAATCATATCAGTTTTTATTCAGATTTAACATTGTAGAATGTCCATAAAACAAGTTATTTCCTGTTCTCACCGACATTATAGCAGCTATAAATGGACATTCCCTCACCAGCCTTAGTTTTTCTCTTTTGAAACTAAAAAAAAAAAAAAACACAGGTTACAGATAAACTGCAAAGTGTAAACCCCTCTGTCCTGAAAATGTAAAAAAAAAAAAAAATTTAAAAAGTTGCAGCTTCACCTCTGACTGTTATAAGGCACTGACACTGGAGACTCCTTCCAGAAATGTTAAACAAACGTCTGCTTACAGAAAACGTCACCATATCAACAATGTGAAGTCCCTATGAATGAGCTGTTACCATGGAAACGATAATCTGCATTAATATAAACCTGTGGTTTGCAGCTGCACTATTGTCAGGGCTGCTGTTACAGGAAATTAATCAACACCTTGTCTTCTGAACAATCAGGCCACCCATTTTTTATCTTTAGGTTCACGGATTTTTTCAACATATTTTTGATGATGTCGGTCGAAATAAAAATAAAAGTGTCCTTGTCCAATTTTTTTTTTTTGCATGGCAAAATTTCAATGTCGGATTAAGATGATAAAATAATTTAAATTCAAGAGACACACTTTACATACACACACACACTATATATATATATATATATATATATATATATATATATATATATATATATATATATATATATATATATATTGTGTGTGTGTGTGTTCTTGTGTATAAGTTTATAACACGGACTAGCATTCCAGTACTTACTTCTCTGAAGGTATGTGGTCATATGACCGTTGAGCTCTCACGAGCACATCGAAGGCTGATACGTTCGTGCTACTTGATTCGATAGGACTCTCTGCGGCACCATCCTCTTCTAATTCCACAGTCAGATACTTGCAGCCAAAATCGCGAACTAACGTTATGGCAGGCATATTCGGCATCGCGCTCGTTACATCACCACCTTCTTTCTGAGAACCAAAGATCGTTTTGATCTTTTCATTGTTTACTTTCAACGCTTGAGAGACGAAATCGCCCACGTTTTGGTTAGTGAGACAGTGAAAAGACTTTTCTTTACCACACTTTATGCTTACGTACAGTTGAGGCGATAGCTCGGAATCCATGCTGTCAGCGTCAGCCATGGTCAGCATGAGGTTGACACTGTCGTAAAGTGGTCGTAAATACCATAAAAACATTCAAGTGGATACTCAATGTCGTAAATAGTTTCGTTTTCGGCTGAAGTGGATATCTACAACACACATTGTCGTTTGTATTTGCGATTCTAATACTTTTTACTTAAAGAAATATGACCTAGTACCAGGGATACAGTGCTGTTACAAGAAAAATGTGACTTTTTTTTTTACATTTCTTTTTGTACATTTCGGCGGTTAAAATAAAAATACGCACAGACTTTTTATTTTTCTAGCGGTAGTATTTAACTGCCGTCGGCAGATCCGTGATCCGAAAAATCTAAAATGAGTCGCCTCAGAATAGAGAATCAAACAGCGTCATGGTACAAATCGTTATATTTATAATACCAACAATGTTAAAAAAAATGACTTCCTGAGAAGCTAGCATAGGGATTCTGAGTAAAAAAAAAAAAGTAACTATTAGAAATGTTAGTGTCCAGAGCTAAGGTTCCTTTTGGAACTGGAACAATTTTTAGATACAATAATGTATTGAATAATAAATGCTCGTCAGTGATTGTGGTATAAAAACGTAACAGGTTTTAAGTAAAGGATATCCATCCGGGCTCATCATGGTCTTGATGTTGAAGACGTCAGCGCTGAGGTACTCGGGTCCACCCCACGGCGGGCTGAGGAAGACAACGTCGGCCCGGAGCCGCGGCGCCACCTGCAGGAAATCCGCCTGGATGAAATCGATCCGTTGGCTAACTCCGTACACCGCGGCGTTGTGCTGTGCGAGTGATAATCGCAGCGGGTCAATATCGACAGCGATCACTGAATGACGTCAAAACACAAAGACAAACAAATTAAGCTCTACATTGCAAAAGTGCTGGATTTATCATGACCTGATGTGTTGTGTGGAAATCTGCTCAACCCGTGTTTCCAGTCAGGGCGAACTGGATGGCGTTTCCTCCCACACCGCAGAAGGCATCAACGATAACAAGAGTCTGGGATGCAACCTGCACTCTCTGAGCAATGTGCTCGGCGATCTTCTCAGGCGTGACAGAAAACCAGCCCTCTGGAGAGAAACCACACACATTTCCAGAGTTTGACCTGCTTAGTCAAACTGAAACTGTGAAACTACAACTGTGTGACTGTCTGGTGTACAAATTATAAATATTTACTACATCAAAGCAAAAGATAAACACGAGTGCTAATATTACTGTGGATTATTTTCCATTTCTGACTGGTTGTGATTGCATGGTTTCACCACCAGGAGGCAGTGAGCTGCTGAATGGATGGACATGCCATCAATCAGGACCTTGGTTTAAACTTTAAAGCACAGCTGTCAATCCTGACTCTTAAACCACCAAATGTAGACGTTTCAGTCCAAAATGGCTCCACGTTCATATGATGAATTCAGACCCTGGCTCTTACGAAGCTCTGAGGTGATGGAAAGTTTAACAGACTGTGTCCTCTTGCTTCTCTACGCACATCAACACCATCTGTTTCAGGCTCCACCAGATAGCTCCTATTTTTCCGCCTCTTGTGTTTCTCAGTCCTTTGAGAATAAAACACCTGCAGTGAGCCATGCAGTCTCTGACACGACTTCCTGTTTACATCTTGTGCCCTAAACACACGGTGGCGCTATACAGGCTTTTTCAAAGCACATCAACAAAATGTTCTTGGAATTATTATTTATGATATTTATTATTTAATTACCAATATGCTAAACTATATAAATATCATATTAACTTAATTAAATACGGTTCCTTTGGTGATACGCAATTCTTTTCCCTTCTATGTTCATGCCAGTTTCAGTAATGGAGGCGTGGCCTCTGTGCATTTCACTCTCAGTAAAGAAGGTGTGGCCTTTGCATTTGAATCTTAGTAAAGGTGTGGCCTCTGTGCTCATCAGTACAGTAAAGAAGGTGTGGCCTCTGTGCTTGTCAGCACAGTAAAGAAGGTATGACGCCTCTGCCTGCTCATCTCATTAATGAAGGCGTGGTCTCTGTACTTGTCAGTACAATAAAGAAGGCGTGGCCTTTAAGCCTCCTTATCTCAATAAAGAAGGCATGACCTCTGGGGCTGCTGATCTCAGGAAAGAAGGCTTGGCCTCTGTGCTCATCAGTACAGTGAAGAAGGCGTGGCCTCTGGGGCTGCTAGTCTCAAGAAAGAACGTGTAGCCTTCTTTTAAAAAAAAAAAAGTTTTTTGTTAATTAATGCATTAATCCATCATGACTGATAACACTAATTAATCCCGAGTCAAAAGATCTTAACATCACATATTAGTATTTTAAGAACGGATTCATTTGGTTGTGTTTAAAATTAAGTGTTATCTGTTTAATCCTTGTTGAGTCAAAAACCCTTCAGTGGGATGTTCTTAAGATCCAGTAGAACAATTTGAACTTCTTCAGGAGTACTCAATGAATTACTCTCACTTGAAAGTGCGCGTCATGAATAATTCAATCCACAAACGTCACAGATGGATGTCATGTCCATCCCCAGTGGAGGAACATCCTGCGATTTTACAGACACTCTGATCGATTGGGCTTTTACACACGGCATCTTCAATCAATATACAACTCAATCCTATAAAAGGTGTGTGTAATATATATAAAATATAAAAACGACAAGATGGAGGCCAGAGGGAGGTGTGGCTTGGGGAAGATCCCGCTGGTCCTGTTGACCTGTAGAAAGCTCTGATGTCTGATGGTCCGAGCTCTATTCTTTAAAGGTACTCAAGTTTTGCTCAGATTAATATCAATTACAATTCAGAAATAAATGCATTCAAATAGAATTTCATTATTCAAGAATATTACTGGGTAGATTGGGTAAAAGTTTGGGGTCAGTGACATTTATCTCAGTCCCAGTGAAGGAGGTGTGGCCCATGTATCTGTCAGTCCTACTGAAGGTGTGGCCTATATATCTGCAAGTTCCAGTAAAAGAGGTGTGGCCTATGTATCTGGAGGTGTAGCCTATATATCTGCCTGTTACAGTGAGGGAGGTGTGGCTTATGTATCTATCAGTCCTAGTGAAGGAGGTGTGGCCTATGTATCCAAGTTCCAGTAACGGAGGTGCGGCCTACGTTTCTGTCAGTCCTAGTGAATGAGGTGTGGCCTATGTATCTGTAAGTTCCAGTAACGGAGGTGTGGCCTATGTATCTGGAGGTGTAGCCTATATATCTGCCTGTTACAGTGAGGGAGGTGTGGCTTATGTATCTATCAGTCCTAGTGAAGGAGGTGTGGCCTATGTATCTGTAAGTTCCAGTAACGGAGGTGCAGCCTACGTTTCTGTTGGTCCTAGTGAAGGAGGTGTGGCCTATGTAGCTGTAAGTTCCAGTAACGGAGGTGCGGCCTACGTTTCTGTCAGTCCTAGTGAAGGAGGTGTGGCCTATCTATCTGTAAGTTCCAGTAACGGAGGTGTGGCCTATGTTTCTGTCAGTCCTAGTGAAGGAGGTGTGACCTATGTATCTGTAAGTTCCAGTAACGGAGGTGTGGCCTACGTTTCTGTCAGTCCTAGTGAAGGAGGTGTGGCCTATGTATCTGTAAGTTCCAGTAACGGAGGTGCGGCCTACGTTTCTGTCAGTCCTAGTGAAGGAGGTGTGACCTATGTATCTGTAAGTTCCAGTAACGGAGGTGTGGCCTATGTTTCTGTCAGTCCTAGTGAAGGAGGTGTAGCCTATGTATCTGTAAGTTCCAGTAACGGAGGTGTGGCCTACGTTTCTGTCAGTCCTAGTGAAGGAGGTGTGACCTATGTATCTGTAAGTTCCAGTAACGGAGGTGTGGCCTATGTTTCTGTCAGTCCTAGTGAAGGAGGTGTGGCCTATGTACCTAGTTCCAGTAACGGAGGTGTGGCCTATGTTTCTGTCAGTCCTAGTGAAGGAGGTGTGACCTATGTATCTGTAAGTTCCAGTAACGGAGGTGTGACCTATGTAGCTGTCAGTCCTAGTGAAGGAGGTGTGACCTATGTATGTGTAAGTTCCAGTAACGGAGGTGTGGCCCACGTTTCTGTCAGTCCTAGTGAAGGAGGCGTGGCCTATGTATCTAAGTTCCAGTAACGGAGGTGTGGCCTATGTTTCTGTCAGTCCTAGTGAAGGAGGTGTGGCCTATGTATCTGTAAGTTCCAGTAACGGAGGTGTGGCCTACATTTCTGTCACTCCTAGTGAAGGAGGTGTGGCCTATCTATCTGTAAGTTCCAGTAACGGAGGTGCGGCCTACGTTTCTGTTGGTCCTAGTGAAGGAGGTGTGGCCTATGTATCTGTAAGTTCCAGTAACGGAGGTGTGGCCTATGTATCTGGAGGTGTAGCCTATATATCTGCCTGTTACAATGAGGGAGGTGTGGCTTATGTATCTATCAGTCCTAGTGAAGGAGGTGTGGCCTATGTATCTGTAAGTTCCAGTAACGGAGGTGTGGCCTACGTTTCTGTCAGTCCTAGTGAAGGAGGTGTGGCCTATGTAGCTGTAAGTTCCAGTAACGGAGGTGCGGCCTACGTTTCTGTTGGTCCTAGTGAAGGAGGTGTGGCCTATGTAGCTGTAAGTTCCAGTAACGGAGGTGCGGCCTACGTTTCTGTTGGTCCTAGTGAAGGAGGTGTGGCCTATGTAGCTGTAAGTTCCAGTAACGGAGGTGTGGCCTATGTAGCTGTCAGTCCTAGTGAAGGAGGTGTGACCTATGTATCTGCAAGTTCCAGTAATGGAGGTGTGGCCTACGTTTCTGTCAGTCCTAGTGAAGGAGGTGTGGCCTATGTAGCTGTAAGTTCCAGTAACGGAGGTGCGGCCTACGTTTCTGTTGGTCCTAGTGAAGGAGGTGTGGCCTATGTAGCTGTAAGTTCCAGTAACGGAGGTGTGGCCTATGTAGCTGTCAGTCCTAGTGAAGGAGGTGTGACCTATGTATCTGCAAGTTCCAGTAATGAAGGTGTGGCCTACGTTTCTGTCAGTCCTAGTGAAGGAGGTGTGGCCTATGTAGCTGTAAGTTCCAGTAACGGAGGTGCGGCCTACGTTTCTGTCAGTCCTAGTGAAGGAGGTGTGGCATATGTATCTGTAAGTTCCAGTAACGGAGGTGTGGCCTATGTAGCTGTCAGTCCTAGTGAAGGAGGTGTGGCCTATGTATCTGTAAGTTCCAGTAACGGAGGTGTGGCCTATGTTTCTGTCAGTCCTAGTGAAGGAGGTGTGACCTATGTATCTGTAAGTTCCAGTAATGGAGGTGTGGCCTATGTAGCTGTCACTCCTAGTGAAGGAGGTGTGGCCTATGTATCTGTAAGTTCCAGTAACGGAGGTGTGGCCTATGTTTCTGTCAGTCCTAGTGAAGGTGGTGTGGCCTACGTTTCTGTCAGTCCTAGTGAAGGAGGTGTGGCCTATGTATCTGTAAGTTCCAGTAACGGAGGTGTGGCCTATGTATCTGGAGGTGTAGCCTATATATCTGCCTGTTACAGTGAGGGAGGTGTGGCTTATGTATCTATCAGTCCTAGTGAAGGAGGTGTGGTCTATGTATCTGTAAGTTCCAGTAACGGAGGTGTGGCCTATGTAGCTGTCACTCCTAGTGAAGGAGGTGTTGCCTATGTATCTAAGTTCCAGTAACAGAGGTGTGGCCTATGTTTCTGTCAGTCCTAGTGAAGGTGGTGTGGCCTACGTTTCTGTCAGTCCTAGTGAAGGAGGTGTGGCCTATGTATCTGTAAGTTCCAGTAACGGAGGTGTGGCCTATGTATCTGGAGGTGTAGCCTATATATCTGCCTGTTACAGTGAGGGAGGTGTGGCTTATGTATCTATCAGTCCTAGTGAAGGAGGTGTGGTCTATGTATCTGTAAGTTCCAGTAACGGAGGTGTGGCCTATGTAGCTGTCAGTCCTAGTGAAGGAGGTGTTGCCTATGTATCTAAGTTCCAGTAACAGAGGTGTGGCCTATGTTTCTGTCAGTCCTAGTGAAGGTGGTGTGGCCTACGTTTCTGTCAGTCCTAGTGAAGGAGGTGTGGCCTATGTATCTGTAAGTTCCAGTAACGGAGGTGTGGCCTATGTATCTGGAGGTGTAGCCTATATATCTGCCTGTTACAGTGAGGGAGGTGTGGCTTATGTATCTATCAGTCCTAGTGAAGGAGGTCTGGCCTATGTATCTGTAAGTTCCAGTAACGGAGGTGTGGCCTACGTTTCTGTCAGTCCTAGTGAAGGAGGTCTGGCCTGTGTAGCTGTAAGTTCCAGTAACGGAGGTGTGACCTACATTTCTGTCATTTCTAGTGAAGGAGGTGTGGCCTATGTATCTGTAAGTTCCAGTAACGGAGGTGTGGCCTATGTATCGATCAGTCCTAGTGAAGGAGGTGTGACCTATGTATCTGCAAGTTCCAGTAACGGAGGTGTGGCCTACGTTTCTGTCAGTCCTAGTGAAGGAGGTGTGGCCTATGTAGCTGTAAGTTCCAGTAACGGAGGTGCGGCCTACGTTTCTGTCAGTCCTAGTGAAGAAGGTGTGGCCTATGTAGCTGTAAGTTCCAGTAACGGAGGTGCAGCCTACGTTTCTGTCAGTCCTAGTGAAGGAGGTGTGGCCTATGTATCTGTAAGTTCTAGTAACGGAGGTGTGGCCTATGTAGCTGTCACTCCTAGTGAAGGAGGTGTGGCCTATGTATCTAAGTTCCAGTAACGGAGGTGTGGCCTATGTTTCTGTCAGTCCTAGTGAAGGTGGTGTGGTCTATGTTTGTCAGTCCTAGTGAAGGAGGTGTGGCCTATGTTTCTGTCAGTCCTAGTGAAGGTGGTGTGGTCTATGTTAGTCAGTCCTAGTGAAGGAGGTGTGGCCTATGTATCTAAGTTCCAGTAATGGAGGTGTGGCCTATGTAGCTGTCAGTCCTAGTGAAGGAGGTGTGGCCTATGTATCTGTAAGTTCCAGTAACGGAGGTGCGGCCTACGTTTCTGTCAGTCCTAGTGAAGGAGGTGTGGCCTATGTATCTGTAAGTTCCAGTAACGGAGGTGTGGCCTATGTAGCTGTCAGTCCTAGTGAAGGAGGTGTGACCTATGTATCTGCAAGTTCCAGTAACGGAGGTGTGGCCTACGTTTCTGTCAGTCCTAGTGAAGGAGGTGTGGCCTATGTAGCTGTAAGTTCCAGTAACGGAGGTGCGGCCTACGTTTCTGTCAGTCCTAGTGAAGGAGGTGTGGCATATGTATCTGTAAGTTCCAGTAACGGAGGTGTGGCCTATGTAGCTGTCAGTCCTAGTGAAGGAGGTGTGGCCTATGTATCTGTAAGTTCCAGTAACGGAGGTGTGGCCTATGTTTCTGTCAGTCCTAGTGAAGGAGGTGTGACCTATGTATCTGTAAGTTCCAGTAATGGAGGTGTGGCCTATGTAGCTGTCACTCCTAGTGAAGGAGGTGTGGCCTATGTATCTGTAAGTTCCAGTAACGGAGGTGTGGCCTATGTTTCTGTCAGTCCTAGTGAAGGTGGTGTGGCCTACGTTTCTGTCAGTCCTAGTGAAGGAGGTGTGGCCTATGTATCTGTAAGTTCCAGTAACGGAGGTGTGGCCTATGTATCTGGAGGTGTAGCCTATATATCTGCCTGTTACAGTGAGGGAGGTGTGGCTTATGTATCTATCAGTCCTAGTGAAGGAGGTCTGGCCTATGTATCTGTAAGTTCCAGTAACGGAGGTGTGGCCTACGTTTCTGTCAGTCCTAGTGAAGGAGGTCTGGCCTGTGTAGCTGTAAGTTCCAGTAATGGAGGTGTGACCTACATTTCTGTCATTTCTAGTGAAGGAGGTGTGGCCTATGTATCTGTAAGTTCCAGTAACGGAGGTGTGGCCTATGTATCGATCAGTCCTAGTGAAGGAGGTGTGACCTATGTATCTGCAAGTTCCAGTAACGGAGGTGTGGCCTACGTTTCTGTCAGTCCTAGTGAAGGAGGTGTGGCCTATGTATCTGTAAGTTCCAGTAACGGAGGTGCGGCCTACGTTTCTGTCAGTCCTAGTGAAGGAGGTGTGGCCTATGTAGCTGTAAGTTCCAGTAACGGAGGTGCGGCCTACGTTTCTGTCAGTCCTAGTGAAGGAGGTGTGGCCTATGTATCTGTAAGTTCTAGTAACGGAGGTGTGGCCTATGTAGCTGTCACTCCTAGTGAAGGAGGTGTGGCCTATGTATCTAAGTTCCAGTAACGGAGGTGTGGCCTATGTTTCTGTCAGTCCTAGTGAAGGTGGTGTGGTCTATGTTTGTCAGTCCTAGTGAAGGAGGTGTGGCCTATGTTTCTGTCAGTCCTAGTGAAGGAGGTGTGGCCTATGTATCTAAGTTCCAGTAATGGAGGTGTGGCCTATGTAGCTGTCAGTCCTAGTGAAGGAGGTGTGGCCTATGTAGCTGTCAGTCCTAGTGAAGGAGGTGTGGCCTATGTATCTGTAAGTTCCAGTAACGGAGGTGCGGCCTACGTTTCTGTCAGTCCTAGTGAAGGAGGTGTGGCCTATGTATCTGTAATTTCCAGTAACGGAGGTGTGGCCTATGTAGCTGTCAGTCCTAGTGAAGGAGGTGTGGCCTATGTATCTGTAAGTTCCAGTAACGGAGGTGTGGCCTATGTAGCGGTCACTCCTAGTGAAGGAGGTGTGGCCTATGTATCTAAGTTCCAGTAACGGAGGTGTGGCCTATGTTTCTGTCAGTCCTAGTGAAGGTGGTGTGGTCTATGTTTGTCAGTCCTAGTGAAGGAGGTGTGGCCTATGTATCTGTAAGTTCCAGTAACAGAGGTGTGACCTATTTTTCTGTTAGTCCTAGTGAAGGAGGTGTGGCCTATGTTTGTCAGCCCTAGTGAAGGAGGTGTGGCCTATGTATCTGCAAGTTCCAGTAACGGAGGTGTGGCCTATTTTTCTGTTCGTCCTATTGAAGGAGGTGTGGCCTATGTATCTATGTTCCAGTGAAGGTGTGGCCTATGTTTCTGTCATTCCCAGTGAAGGAGGTGTGGCCTATGTTTCTGTAAGTTCCAGTAATAGAGGTGTGTGGCCTCTATGCCATCACAACATGTGCAAGTAATCCCTTTCTTTATTACCACAGTCTACGTTTCTTATTCTTGTCCTTTTTCCTCCTCTCTGAAATGCTGAATCTCTCTTTCACGCTTTCCCATGCTGTTTAAAATTCTCTCTCTCTCTCTGTCTGCTTCCAAATCTCTGTCTTTCTGTCAAATTCTCTCTCTCTCTCTCTCTGCTTCCAAATCTCTGTCTTTCTGTCAAAATCTCTTTCTCTGCTCTGATGCAGGAAGCGTGAAGGGCTTTTTGAGTAACGTCAGCATTTCTCCCTGCAGACACAGGCAGTTCATCAGGCGATGCACTCCTGGCCAAACACACCTTCCCTCTCTCTCTCTCTCCTCACACACACACCTGTCACTCTGCGCTCTGCTCTGGTTCCACATTGGTAATTCCTTAAAAATGGACTTTTTTGGTAAAATCTATAAAGTCAGACCCACGTTACTCTAATGAGAGGTGCGATATCCTAAACTGTCTGTATTTTTTCATCTTTATTCAGCAGATATCCAACACTGGCACGGTATTTAACCTCCACTGCAGACACACTCAGGAGACTGAGACACTTCAGTGGTCTAAAATAAATCTCCAAAAGCGTGAACGACTTCCTAAATAAATTTACCTCCGTCAGCTGTGAATATATTAACAGAATTTTCGTTCATCATAAAAATTTCATTAAAATCTGGGTTAATGGAATAAAACACAGCAGCAAGCAGCAATAACAGGGGGCCAAGCACCAGGGTTGGGTTCTGGAATACAAATAGTGTTAACATTATAGACGTCAAATAATTTATTTAATTAAAAAAAAAAATTATTTAGAGTTTAATGATATGTCACTTGGGTAAAAAGTGCGTTCATGGACAGGATCAAATTTAAAAAAATGGGAATACTTTTGATCAGAATATTGTACACAGTTGAAATGTTTTAATGTCTTTTTCTGTGTAATTACATTTTAAAAAGTTTGACATACAAACTCAACAAAAGTTGCAAGCACTGAGGTGATGATAAAAGTTTAAACTCTATTGCGAGGGGATGTTGGGGCCTGAACAAATATATTATAACATGAACGTTTGTTTAATAGCAGAATAATGACAGAGAACTTTAATCTGGGAAGGTGTACACGCCGCACAACTGGATCATCTTACCACATGAAAACTTTACATGCTACTCTGTTATGATCTTCTAAAAATCACTGGAAATTCAATGAACAATTCTATAAAACAAGCCTTTTAAAGGATAACGTGGTTATTTTAGAGCCCTCTGCTGGCTGTAAGACGAAATGCAATTAAAACCATGAGTCCTGTTTCCACCAACTGACCCCATCTTACAGGTCAGAAAAAAGGGGTGGAGCTGAGTAGCTCTATCCTGAAGGGGGTGGGGCTAATTCCTCAGAAAAATTTGAATCAGAAGTCTTAAAGGGATCCTCCAGCGGATTTACTCTTAAACTTGTGTTAAATAAAAGTATTCATAGATTAACAGTCAAACGTTCATTTTCGGAGACCAAACAGTGTTCTAGAAAAATTAATTTTTATTAAAATACCAGACGGGCCTCCCACGGAAGTGACGTATGCGAGGACGTGGCGTGGTGGAAGCCTGGAGCAACTCGGCTGTTTATATCCTCTGCTTACAATGTGATTTTGCTAGTTTTACAAGTATTTTTACTGAATTTATAGGTTTTTAAATAAGCATGCCTCATTGCGCAGCATATAAATGCCAAAATGATAATAAAAATAAGGACGATAAAAGAAGATATCTTTTCACTGTTTATGTGGTCAGAATAATCCGACTGTTCACAAGAAATGGATTTATGCCATCGGAAGACCTCAAAACTCAGAATTTCGGATTTTTCACCGGGGCACAGAGCACGCCTCTTTCCGAAGAGGGCAGTCACGGCCTGCTACGACCATGGCTCGGCCTACTATTCACCTCCGAAGCCCTGCGTGAGTGTGGCTCACCGAAAACTTTAATACGAGCCTCGGCTCCAAACTTTAATATCTGCCTGCAGTGCCCTACATTATGAATCAATGGAATTAAAAGCAAGATTAATGGGGGCTTCCAGAATAAAAAGACAACGCCGTGCCAACAATATTTGCCCATCGTTCAGCTCCAAAAGTCCACCGATGTAGTGTTGAGCGGCAACAGAGACAACAACACCGGGAGGTCGGTCAGTTTCGACTTCGTTCTACTGTGATTCTTTCTAGTATTCAGGGATGGATCCAGCCCAAGAATCTGACAGATGCACATTTGCAGAAATATTTTCACCAATTTTACCAGATCGTTATGGATTTTCACAGGGGCATAGAGCACGCTGAGTCCTTTCCGAAGAGGGCAGTCACGGTCTGCTATGACTGCGGCTCGGCCTGCTATTTGCCCCTGAAGTCCTGCGTGAGTGCAGCTCACCGAAAACTTTAATATGAGCCCTGGCTCTGGATATAAAAATTCATAACTCGGCCACCGAAAGTCGTAGCCCCGGCAAAGTTTACAGGCACCTCCCACTCCAAGACCTTTCGAAACAGCCTAGGCTCGGCCCACTACAACTGCAGCCTTTTATTCGCATCAAATTTCGACCTCTTTCTGGAGCATTTTATTGGTTTGACCGAGATTTCAGGTCATGCTATACAAAGCACTGTGAGAATGCAGGTAATTAGGTCAGGTAAGCATCGCCGCTTACCACAGGGGGTCAGATCCTGAACCACTGGTCTGCTGGTTGAGCGTGGCCATAGCCCATGTAGCTGGCTAGCGGTTAAGTACACAAACGCCCCATGACGCATATATTTCTGATTGATGCATCGGTTGCATTGGTCTGGATCTGTCCCTGGTATATTATCGGTGTCTTACCTGGTGAACTGTAATCGGTATTCCGGTGCGTTGTCGGCTCTTCAGCGTGTACTGGAAGAAAATACGGGTAACAAGGAAAAACACTGACGTTCAAGAACAATCACCGACAGATCAAGAGGCGGAGCATTTGATTGAGCTTCAGGTCCAGTCGACTATACTCCAGGTAAGAGAATTACTTAAAACATTTTGTGTAAAACTCACTCATTTGACATTTCCAAAGTTTTATTTCATGGTAATTTCATTTATGTCCCGTGAACGTGAATTGACCGGAAAGAGGGATATTGCTGTGCAAACAGATGAATCAGTCAGTGTAGAAATCCAGACAGAGACAGTTGTCTTTGAAGACCAGATTATCAAGTGTTCTTTGTTTGGAGATGAAAGCGTTTCATTAGATGATTCGTTCAAACTCTACTAGCGAAACCACCATGTAAGCAGCGGATATAAACAGCCGAGTTGCTCCAAGCTTCCACAAAGCCACGTCATCGCATACGTCACTTCCGTGCGAGGCCCGTCTGGTATTTTGATGAAACTTTATTTTTCTAGAACACTATGTGGTCTCCAAAAATGAATGTTTGACTGCTGAAATCTATGAATACTTTTACTTAACAAGCATAAGAGTAAATCCGCTGGAGGATCCCTTTAAAAGCAAAGTGACTCGTCGAGTCCAAAAATCAGCCGTATTTTTAACATTTTAACATTGGTTGAGAAAAATATTTTCATTTTTCAGTTTGTGAATATACACTAAATCATAAAAGTGCAATGCAGCACTAAACACAGCTCTGACTGACCGTGATCCAGTTTAATGCCCTCATCGAAGCGAGAGAACAGTCGATACCGCTGAGCCCAGTACTTAGCCAGGTCCGGCTCGGCTGCGATCTCAGGAGGCATGTCCACGCCCCCTTCCCTCCTCCTCCTCCTCCTCCTTCTTGCCTTCTTCTTTTTCTTCTTCAAAGGCGTCTCGTTATCGGCTGGACAAAATAAATGCGTTGAAGCAAATATTACTTTAAAGACATCAGTCTCAGACTAGCAGGCAGTTAAAATTATAAACATTTATACACATACTTCTAAAATTCTTCACAGAAATCCCGTCAGATTAACTACAAAATACAACCCCGATTCCAAAAAAGTTGGGACAAAGTACAAATTGTAAATAAAAACGGAATGCAATAATTTACAAATCTCAAAAACTGATATTGTATTCACAATAGAACATAGACAACATATCAAATGTCGAAAGTGAGACATTTTGAAATTTCATGCCAAATATTGGCTCATTTGAAATTTCATGACAGCAACACATCTCAAAAAAGTTGGGACAGGGGCAATAAGAGGCTGGAAAAGTTAAAGGTACAAAAAAGGAACAGCTGGAGGACCAAATTGCAACTCATTAGGTCAACTGGCAATAGGTCATTAACATGACTGGGTATAAAAAGAGCATCTTGGAGTGGCAGCGGCTCTCAGAAGTAAAGATGGGAAGAGGATCACCAATCCCCCTAATTCTGCACCGACAAATAGTGGAGCAATATCAGAAAGGAGTTCGACAGTGTAAAATTGCAAAGAGTTTGAACATATCATCATCTACAGTGCATAATATCATCAAAAGATTCAGAGAATCTGGAAGAATCTCTGTGCGTAAGGGTCAAGGCCGGAAAACCATACTGGGTGCCCGTGATCTTCGGGCCCTTAGACGGCACTGCATCACATACAGGCATGCTTCTGTATTGGAAATCACAAAATGGGCTCAGGAATATTTCCAGAGAACATTATCTGTGAATACAATTCACCGTGCCATCCGCCGTTGCCAGCTAAAACTCTATAGTTCAAAGAAGAAGCCGTATCTAAACATGATCCAGAAGTGCAGACGTCTTCTCTGGGCCAAGGCTCATTTAAAATGGACTGTGGCAAAGTGGAAAACTGTTCTGTGGTCAGACGAATCAAAATTTGAAGTTCTTTATGGCAATCAGGGACGCCGTGTCATTCGGACTAAAGAGGAGAAGGACGACCCGAGTTGTTATCAGCGCTCAGTTCAGAAGCCTGCATCTCTGATGGTATGGGGTTGCATTAGTGCGTGTGGCATGGGCAGCTTACACATCTGGAAAGACACCATCAATGCTGAAAGGTATATCCAGGTTCTAGAGCAACATATGCTCCCATCCAGACGACGTCTCTTTCAGGGAAGACCTTGCATTTTCCAGCATGACAATGCCAAACCACATACTGCATCAATTACAGCATCATGGCTGCGTAGAAGAAGGGTCCGGGTACTGAACTGGCCAGCCTGCAGTCCAGATCTTTCACCCATAGAAAACATTTGGCGCATCATAAAACGGAAGATACGACAAAAAAGACCTAAGACAGTTGAGCAACTAGAATCCTACATTAGACAAGAATGGGTTAACATTCCTATCCCTAAACTTGAGCAACTTGTCTCCTCAGTCCCCAGACGTTTACAGACTGTTGTAAAGAGAAAAGGGGATGTCTCACAGTGGTAAACATGGCCTTGTCCCAACTTTTTTGAGATGTGTTGTTGTCATGAAATTTAAAATCACCTAATTTTTCTCTTTAAATGATGCATTTTCTCAGTTTAAACATTTGATATGTCATCTCTGTTCTATTCTGAATAAAATATGGAATTTTGAAACTTCCACATCATTGCATTCCGTTTTTATTTACAATTTGTACTTTGTCCCAACTTTTTTGGAATCAGGGTTGTACGTAAAAAGCACATCTATATAATGCATGAATGGTATCGAGTTCTTTCGCCCTACTAAAGTTCAGTGGTGTGCCCCCAATCAAATCAAATGTGCTGCTTGCTAACCTTCATTTTCATCTTGTGGAACATCAGGAAGGAGGAAGTCTGGGATATCTAGAGGCACAAGTTCCCTTCCGTGTTCCTGTTCCTCACCGTCTGAAGTTTCCAGCTCTGGTTCTGTTAGTGGTTTTGGTTCCAGCTCCAGCTCGGTTATCACCTGCGGCTTGCTGCATTCTTCACATTCTCCATGCTCTCCAAGCTGAGCAGTTTCTCTAAACTCCTCCATCTTTTCCTCCTTATATTCCTGCAGATTTGGAGCGCCGTGTCCGTCTCCTGTTCTGTCCAGCGCCGGTGCGTCTGTCTTCTCAGAGTCATTCTCAGTTCGGACCTTCTGGAGGAAACTCTGCACCTAGAATGAAAAAGGTTAAATAAAAACATGTGATGAAGTTATAAAGTGTCTGTCAGTCACCGAGGAGGTGTAGCCTCTTTGCGCTTTGCTCCCAGGAAGAGATGTTGTCTCTCAGTCTGTCAGTCTCCCACTACTCAAAGCATACACTTTGTTTTAATTAACTGAGCCGAGCTTCATTACTACAGTGTAGTTTCTTGAAGTGTGTGTGTGTGTGTGTGTGTGTGTGTGTAACAGAAATTGCACTCTACGTCTTACTTTTTTGAGTGTTTTGTTGATCTTGGGCTCAGCCATCTCTCCGTCCTCTGTGAAGAACACGTGCTTGTTGAGTTTGCCGGTGGCCTTCTGTCTCCACTTAGCCTTTCTCGGTCTTCCCTCCTGAATTTTCCGGAACTTTAAAACACTCACAAATCTGCAGAAGCATAAATACACCATGAGATTCTGTACATACAAGTATGAGTGTGTGTGAGAGAGAGGGTGTTTGGGTCTCACTTGTGTTGAGGGTCGCGTTTGAGGCCCAGAGTCTCCCAGGCTTCATCAGCAGACATCTGAGCGAGTTCATCAACGTCTAGTTCATGACTGGGGACAAAAACACAACCTATAATTTACAGCTAATCGAATAAAATGCTAACGTGCTTAAATATGAGAGATCAGTTATAGATACCAAGTTGAACAACTTACTTTCATTAGCTACAAGTACAGAGATATAGTTGTTTAGGCTTTAGGAGAAAAGTACTAAAGCTGGAAAAAAAACACACACACACTACACATTCAATACATATAAACGGTGATTTACCTTCTTTTTGTTTTTGCTTTTCTTTCTGGGGGCTTGTCCTCATCACCATCGTCTTCCCTGGAGCCGCTCTTCGCTGGCTGGCTTTCTCTATTCGGCTCAGTGAAGCTCAGCTTTTCACTGCTTTCTGAATCAGAGAGTTTTAAATCAGTACAAATCAGTACTTCAGTGGGACTGACATACAGAGGCCACACCTCCGTCTCTGAGACCATACAGAGGCCACACCTCCGTCTCTGAGACCATACAGAGGCCACACCTCCTTCACTGAAACCATACAGAGGCCACACCTCCTTCACAGAGACTGAAAGATAGAAGCCACACCTCCTTTATTAAGACTTACAGATACAAAGGCCACACCTCCTTCACTGAGACTGAAAGAATAAAGAAGGTGTGGCCTCTTTACAAGACTAACAGATACAAAGGCCACACCTCCTTTACTAAGACGTACAGATACAAAGGCCACACCTCCTTCACTGAGACTGAAAGAATAAAAGGTGTGGCCTCTTTACAAGACTAACAGATACAAAGGCCACACCTCCTTTACTAAGACATACAGATACAAAGGCCACACCTCCTTCACTGAGACTGAAAGATAGAGGCCACACCCCTTTATTAAGACTAACAGATACAAAGGCCACACCTCCTTCAATGAGAACATAGAGGCCACACCTTCACTGAGACTGAAAAATAGAGATCACACCTCCTTTATGAAGTTGAACAGATACAAAGGCCACACCTCCTTTATTAAGACTAACAGATACAGAGGCCCCACCTTCACTGTGACCAAAAGATACAGAGGACACACCTCCTTTATTCGGACTAACAGATACAAAGGCCACACCTCCTTCACTGAGCCCATACAGAGACCACACCTCCTTCACAGAGACTGAAAGATAGAAGCCACACCTCCTTTATTAAGACTTGCAGATAAAAAGGCCACACCTCCACTGAAATGGGATATACAGAGGCCACACCTCCTTTATTAAGATTAACAGATATAAAGGTCACACCCCCTTCACTAAGACTATACAGAGGCCACACCTCCTTCACTGAGATTGAAAGATAAAGAGGCCACACCTTCACTGAGACTGAAAGATAAAGAGGCCACACCTCCTTCATTGAGACCATACGGAGGCCACACCTTCAGAGACGAGACCATAGAGAGGCCACACCTCCTTCACTGAGACTGAAAGATACAGAGGCCACACCTCCTTCACTGACAGACAAAAGGCCACACCTCCTTCACTGAGACCATACAGAGACCACACCTCCTTCACGGAGACTGAAAGATAGAAGCCACACCTCCTTTATTAAGACTTACAGATACAAAGGCCACACCTCCACTGAGATGGGATATACAGAGGCCACACCTCCTTTACTAAGATTAACAAATATAAAGGTCACGCCCCCTTCACCGAGACTATACAGAGGCCATACCTCCTTCACTGAGACTGAAAGATAAAGAAGCCACACCTTCTTCATTGAGACCATACAGAGGCCACACCTTCAGAGACGAGCCCATAGAGAGGCCACACCTCCTTCATTGAGACTGAAAGATACAGAGGCCACACCTCCTTCACTGACAGACAAAAGGCCACACCTCCTTCACTGAGACCATACAGAGGCCACACCTCCTTCGATGTGACTGAAAGATACAAAGGCCACACCTCCTTTATTAAGACTAACAGAGAAGCCACACCTTTATTGTTACTAACAGATAGAGGCCACACCTACTTCACTTTTATTGAGAGATACAAAGGCCACACCTCCTTTATTGCAACCAAGATAGAGACCACACCCCCTTTATTGTTACCAAGATATAGAGGCCACACCTCCTTCACAGAGACTGACAGAAACTGAATTCCCTTCTGCATGAGTGGACTATAATGTGAAATGGGCGGAGCTAAAGCATGAAATGAAGAAAGAAGACATTCATGACAGAGAAATGAACTTGTATGATTATTGTATGGTTATGACCAGATTATACACACTTGTAAATATTCCAAACTGCACGTTAACATGTTGAACTTACTCTCGGTGCTGGTGCTGCCCGATGAAGCCGGTCTTTCCCGGTCTCCTCCATCATGGGGCTCATTAGCATAAGTACAGTGTAAAGTTTTATTAATATCATAACGCTCACGTTTCTCTGTCTCCAAGTTTAAACTGCTAACGAGCTCTGTGATATCAGTGGGCTTTTCCGGAAACTTCTCCGGTTCTCCTGATACCTGATCACAGCAAGCAGAAGACTTATCCCGTTCCCTCTCCAGTTCCATCACATCCAGCTGTTCATGCTGCTGTTCCTCAGCGTACGGTTCCTCGTCTCGAACAGCATCAGCACTAATCGTCTCATCTGTAGTCCAGCCCTGAGATACCCAGTAGCTAAACTGCTCCCAGTAATATACATATGTCTGATTAGCATGCTCCTCCCACTTTTCTCTCCATTCAGGACACGCCCATGGAGCTGGAGGAGACGCGCTGGAGAACTCGGCGTGTTTCTCCACCCAGCTTGTCCACAGCAGGCTCTCTCCGTGCAGATTCCAGTACTGCAGCCAGGCATGCTGGGAAATAAAATAATCACACACATACACACAGAGTTAACCCAGTGGTTTACGAGACAGAGGCTCAGCTTCATTTCACTGCAGTGAGAAATGCTGAGTGTGACAATGATACAAATATCCTGATCAATTGTTTCACAATACACCTTTAGCAGATTTCTCTCCATCACACTTTGTGTGTGTGTGTTTTTTTTAAATAAACTCTGACAGGAAGCAGTTTATTCAATGTCAGAATTTTGTATTTAATCTTTAAAACTGTAAAATGCTCATATTTTTAACTGTTGTTCAATATCCTGCTTTTCAAAGTTAATTTTTTTTTGGAGGTAATAAAAAGAATAATTTTTCACAGACAGACAGATTAGTAGACAGACAAGTAGACAGAGACAGATCAACAGACAGTGGTGGGTTTCCCAAAATCCTCTTCATGCTAAGCGCATCTTAACTAGGAGAGAGAGAGAGTTCATTGTGCTGCTCGCTCTACCATTTAATGATGATCCTTGTGCGATGATGCTTTTGGGAAACTCAGCACAGATTAGTAGACAGACAGTGCAGAGTTTCCCAAAAGCATCGTAGCACAAAGATCATCGTTAAATGGTAGAGTGAGCAGCACGATGAACACTCTCTCTCCTAGTTAAGACGCTCTTAGTGTTAAGAGGCTTTTGGGAAACCCACCCCGATTAGTAGACAGACAGATTAACAGACGGATTAGACAGACAGGCAGACTAATATGTTTGTAGGCAGATGTATTAGTAGACAGACAGACAGACATTAACAGACATGTTCGACAGACAGACAGATGGTAGACAGACAGACAGATTAACAGACATGTTAGACAGACAGACAAATTAGACAGACAGATTAAGAGATGTTCAACAGACAGACAAATTAGACAGATTAAGAGACATGTTAGACAGACAGATCAGTAGACAGACAGACTAACAGACATGTTAGAGAGACAGACAGATTAGTCGACATGTTAGACAGATTAGACAACAGACAGATTAATAGACGTTAGACAGATTAACAGACATGTTAAACAGACATTAGTAGACAGAGATTAGACAGAGACAGATTAACAGACACGTTAAGACAGACAGATTAGAGACAGATTAACAGACATGTTAGACAGACAGACAGATTAGTAAACACGTTAGACAGATTAACAGAAATGTTAGACAGACAGACAGATTAGACAGATTAACAGACAGAATAGTAGACAGACAGATTAACAGACAGACAGATTAGAGACAGATTAACAGACATGTTAGACAGACAGATTAGTAAACACGTTAGACAGATTAACAGAAATGTTAGACAGACAGACAGATTAGACAGAGACAGATTAACAGACAATAGTAGACAGACAGATTAACAGACAATAGTAGACAGACAGATTAACAGACATGTTAGACAGACAGACTAGTAGACATGTTAGACAGATTAACAGACACGTTAGACAGACAGATTAGACAGAGACAGATTAACACACGTTAGAAAGACAGATTAGACAGATTACCAGACATGTTAGACAGACAGACAGACAGACAGACAGACAGACAGACATTAGTAGACAGAAATACAGGTCAATAGACAGATTAACAGACAGACAGACAAATTAAAAGAGACAAATTATTAGAAAGATTAATAGTTAGGCATACAGACAGACAGAATAACAGACAGAAGAGACAGACAGTTGGATAGTCGGTCTGTCAGACAGACAGGTTAAGAGTCAGACAGGTAATCAGTTTGTAAGATAAACAGACAGACTAATGGAAAGAAAGAGACAGACAGATTAATGTTAACTCTAATGTCAGCGTGTAATTACATCAGTGTGAGACTCCGGCTCTGTGCAAGTCTGGACCACATCAGCCTTCACTTCCTCCTCCTCACGCTCCTCCTCCTGACGCTCCTCCTCCTCACATTTTTCCTCCTCACATTCTTCCTCATCGCCCATCACCAGCTCCAGCTGTGAGTTTTTAGAATAATCGTTGGGCTTCGTGCAGTTCTTATTCTTTGCTCTGTATCCATTCTTGTTCGTCACAGAGCACAGAACAAATATTAACGCTGTGTTAATATTAATACTGTGATGATATATCAAATAACAACAAAAACATTTGGCAAGAAAACAGACCCAAAATGTTCCTCATTCACGTATAAATGAAAAAAATAGCATAGAGATGAAGACGTACTGCTCTCTTCTGAAGCGAGGAGCTGGTGAACGCTACAGGAAGCCCCAAACTGACCATAAGCAGGGTTTCTTCATCCACCACTGTGTCGTCCTCGTCGTCCTCAGAGCAGCTGGACTCCTCATCCTCATCTTCATCATCCTCCTGACAGACTGCTGCATACAACAGACATTAAACAGGGTGAAGAGTTCAGTTCATCTAATTCAATACAAATAACACGAACCTCGGCGCTTACACACCTCGTGGTCCATCGTGTGTCTGATTCTGCAGAGACTTCAGATCCGATCTATACAGCTCTCGGTCACTGCAAGAGGAAAAGTACGGCGATGAACATTTACCCCGTTAATATACACTCATCACACACAGCTCCGTTATTCTCACAGTCTGGAAAAGTAGCGCATTTTAATTTTCATCAAGGCTGAAACTAACAATGAGAATTATTTTAGTCGTTGCCTTTTAAATCAATACAGCAATCATAAATCGATGACAAATTGTATGGTTATGTTGTTAAAAGTTTGTGCACCCCTAACCATCACACCCATATGTGCTTATTCAACATCTCATTCCAGATTTATTCCACTCTACTCTCTTGTGAAGTCTTTCCACTAGATTCTGGGGTGTGGCTGAGGGGATTTGTGCTCATTCAGCTTGAAGAGCATTAGCGAGATCAGACACTGATGTTGTGTGAGGAGCAGTGGCGGCTGGTAGTCTTTCAAACAGGGGAGGCTGGTCGGTTACGATATTTCCAGATTTTAAAAGAAAAAACATCAATTTTGCCCATACTCTTGCCTCTGATCTGGCTGATTGTTGGCAGCGTCACAAACTGTGAAATAACAGGTTCTTTTGGCCCATTAGCCTACTGTCCAATATACATGATGGTGGTGTTGGGGGGGGGGGGGGGGGGGGGTATATTTTAACATTTTATATTTTAAAATTGTGGCATGTTGTTTAAAAATTGATCATTATTGAAAGCAGCTCTTTGTCAGGAACTCAGCAGTAACAGCAGAGTGTTCTGGAATAGGCACAAGCACTGACCTTGGGGAGCCAAACATAGAGCTGGGGGCCACACATTTCATTCAATGACACTTTCCCTATATTTTACTTATTTTGACTGAGAAATGTTTTATTGGCAATTTTGATAACCCTTCACTTTTAATCAGGTCTGTAGTGTGAAATGTTCTCGGCTGTGTTTTTGTTTAAAAATGTTTTCCAAATTGTAGCTGTGTTTTAATTCATGTCCAGAAAAATATATATTCCAATATAATATACTCAGCATAAATATTTTAAATAGATTCTATATTTTTGGTCCATCCATGACATATTACTAAAGTAGCCTATTTACTGTTGTTGATGTGGGTCACTTGCTGTTAGCCAATTCACTTTCTCGTACCAGGAGAGCTGAAAGGAACGAGTATTATTCCCGACCTTTTTCACCAAGTCAATTTGAGGCGTTGCTCTACCCTGCTCTTTAATTTTAATTTTTTCCTCGAAAGGAAGACTGGCAAATGGCTTCGCCAAAATTAAATCAGCAATGCTTGGCCTCCGTGCGCAGCTTTCTTGCTAGCTGACTAGCCCCCTCAAGTTCAAGTTCAGTCACTCAAATAAACGACATTTCTGGAACTAAGATAGCAAACTTGACAACACTATATTTACACTTTATTTACAATGAAAATATATACAAACTAAAAAAGCTGGTAGAAACCGTATGTAATGAATGAAATCGAAATGTAAGCTGATCTCTTACAATACACCACAGCACTTGCGAATCCGCATGGGACTGAACTGAAATTCACCGCTGCCTGTCTATATTTGAAACGAGCTGTCAATCAAAGAAAATATCCGGCCGCTTTCACCAATCGCCAGTCTCCTCGCGGAAACTGCCATGTCCCTCCCATGTGAGGCTCGGAGTCCGTAGGCGGGCATTTTCGCAGTATTTGTCCAATAACCATCTTGCATTTTGAGATTGAAAAGCACAGAGCTCCCAAATGCCATTGAAGTCCACTGAGGCTGGGAGTCCGTGGGAGTCCGTGGGCGGGTGTTTTCGCAGTATTTGTCCAATAATCGTCTTGCATTTTGAGATTGAAAAGCGCAGAGCTCCCAAATGCCATTGAAGTCCACTGAGGCTGGGCTGCATCGCGCTGTCACGAGGGGGAAAAACTCACGCACACATTAAAGTTATAAGGGCATTTTTAGAGGAGGCTGAGCCTCCCTTGTTGTCTTAGAGCAATCGCCCGTGGTGAGGAGGTCTGGGGTGCAGTCAGTGTTCCAGTTCATCCCAAAGGTGTTCAGAGGGGTTGAGTTCAGTGCAGAACACTCGAGTTCTTCACTCCAGCCTTAACACACCGTGACGTCATGGAGCTCACTTTGTGCACAGGAGCATTGTCGTGCTGGAACAGATCTGGGCTGCTTAGTTCCAGCAAAGGGAAACTGTAAAGCTACAGCGTACAAAAGCGTTCTGTGCAATTGTGGATTTCTAATTTTGTAGAAGAAATGCATACGGGTGTGATGGTCAGGGGTGCACATACTTTTGGTGTACACTGAGAGACAGACAGGAAATGTGCCCATCATGCAATGCAAAAAGTAGTGAAAAGAAAATAGCAATCCAGCATGTGAGCTAGATAGATAGATAGATAGATAGATAGATAGATAGATAGATAGATAGATAGATAGGCTCTGATATTAGTGAAATGTAAGGATGGATTTTCAGACATCTGGGTGTGAAATAAATCCTGCATTAAGATCAGGTCCATACTTGACAAAAGCTCTGGAACAGAAGCAGTGTATCGTCATTTCCTCTTCCGCACCTTGATGGAAAAAGATATCAGCTACTGGACCTTCCTGCCACTGAACATCAACATTAACACTGATCATTCCGTCTACACTGTACAATGATAAAATAATACAAGCTTCCTAATGAACGGATTCCTGAGCAACCAATCAGCATCCACGCTTCATTAACGTCGGCATGACGTCATTACCTCACAGATTAATAAATATTAAAAAGAGAGATAAAAACAGCATCAAGATAAAACAAACAGCTGAAATGATCACAGTGTTTCAGTCTCACATGTTCAGACGCGGCGACAAAACTGAGCAAGGGATTCTGGGAAAACAGACGATATGTTAAAAGACTCCAAAAGAGCAGAGCAGCAGCTCCTGGATTAAACCAATCTGTACCGAGGAATCTTTTTTGTTTTTTTACACTGGATTAAAAAAAAAAAACAACTGTCATCAAGCGTAATTGATTAAAGTATAAATACGCACACAAACAAACAAACAAACAAACAAACAAGATACATAATTAAACATCAACCAAGCAAATAAATTAGATATAATAAATAAAGAGCCAAATAAATAAATAAACAGAAGAAAATAAATACAATAAATAAATCAGTAAAACAGAATAAAAAGAACAAAATCCCAACAATTTTCAATGTGTTTAATAAGATGTCAGATAAAACAGCTTATATTTTTTTTTTTCATGTTCATAATTCTACTAATAATGAATATTATTAATATACAATAAATATATTTAGTTATATTTAGATCAATAAAAAATGTACAGGCGATGGAAGGGTGTCATAACTGACGAGATGAGATTATGTTGTAATTTTTAAACCTGAAAGAATCAGTGAGCTGAAAAACACTCGAATCACTAAAACGAACCATTACACTGATATTCTGTTTTTATTAATTTAATTTAATTTAATTTAATTTAATTTAATTTAATTTAATTTAATTTAATTTAATTTAATTATTAGGTTTTGGAGCATGAACGAAGCTGACGACTTTTGTTTTGAAAAGACAGTTTGGAGAGGTGACGGAAGTTGATGGCACGGACGTTTCCGGTTTATGTCACATGTAAAGAAAGCCGGGTGTGTAAACCCGGAAGGAAAACAGAGCAACAACAACAAAAAATAGACAGTTATATCACTTTTATTGCGGCTCCAGCGGGTAAATTAGATGTGCAGGGGAAGCAGGTTGAGGGCGAGTTGTAAGAAAAAAGTAAGTATTTATTTATAATTTGTGTTTAATGATATAATTTGTGTTTTAATGTTCCGGTGTTTAAGGAGCTCGTCGTGACTCGGAGTGAGTTTATTATCAGTGTTACACACAACATGGGACTGTTTACAGACTTGTAATTTTCGATATTCGATAAAATCGACGGTTTAAATACTAATTTATTTCAGAGCCCTCATGTCAGAGTCGCTATTTAAAAATAGACGGTCAGTTCAGAATCCTCATTGTTTTTATTTTTATTTATTTATTCATTCATTATTGCTGTCTGTATATAAATAATTAGTAATTAATCGCTCCGTGTGTTCCTAACTGAATTCTTTCTGGCTTACAGAAGAGTCACATGAACTTGATTCAAATGTAAAATTGACACTTAAAAAAAAATCACTTCACATTTATATTTCATTCAATTTCCACATGTAGATGACATTTTCACATCTGAATTCACTTTTCACATGAATTTATTTTCTTTTTTTTTGCAATTCAGTTTTTTTTAAAAGAAATTATTTATTTATGTTCTCATCTGGGTGGCACGGTGGTGTAGTGGTTAGCGCTGTCGCCTCACAGCAAGAAGGTCCAGGTTCGAGCCCCGTGGCCAGCGAGGGCCTTTCTGTGCGGAGTTTGTATGTTCTCCCCGTGTCCGCGTGGGTTTCCTCCGGGTGCTCCGGTTTCCCCCACAATCCAAAGACATGCAGGTTAGGTTAACTGGTGACTCTAAATTGAGCGTAGGTGTGAATGTGAGTGTGAATGGTTGTCTGTGTCTATGTGTCAGCCCTGTGATGACCTGGCGACTTGTCCAGGGTGTACCCTGCCTTTCGCCCGTAGTCAGCTGGGATAGGCTCCAGCTTGCCTGCGACCCTGTAGAAGGATAAAGCGGCTACAGATAATGAGATGAGATGTACCATCTGATTCATTTGTCATGATTCGTTCATTTTCATGTTATTTTTCCCCCCCCATGATTCATCCATTCATCCATTATCTGTAGCCGCTTTATCCTGTTCTACAGGGTCGCAGGCAAGCTGGAGCCTATCCCAGCTGACTACGGGCGAAAGGCGGGGTTCACCCTGGACAAGTCCGCCAGGTCATCACAGGGCTGACACATAGACACAGACAACCATTCACACTCACATTCACACCTACGCTCAATTTAGAGTCACAGTTAACCTAAACGGAGCACCCGGAGGAAACCCACACGGACACGGGGAGAACATGCAATCTCCGCACAGAAGGGCCTTCATCGGCTGCTGGGCTCGAACCCAGAACCTTTTTGCTGTGAGGCGACAGTGCTAACCACTACACCACCGTGCCCCCCCCCCCCCACCCCCCCCCCCTATGATTCATTTACTTCCTAATATGATTGCACACCAGAATCATTTTTCATATGTTTTTTTTCTCCATACATTCTTTAAGAATAATTTCATTCCAAAGGTTACTTTCCACGATTCATTTATTTTCACATGTGATTCATTTTTCACTTGTGATTCATTTTGATGTTCATTTATTTTAAAATGTAATTTTGATGCATTTCGGGCATGTTGTTTTTCTTTTTAAATAATTTCTCACATGATCCATTTATCCCCCTACATGTGCGACATGTGATTTTATTTATCAGCTATAATTTTAGAACTAATCACATATTTACATGCTGTCACATGTGCTTACTTCCTGTAGATGTTCTAGAGTATGGTTTTGAAAACAATAAGCCAGCAAACACTGCACTGTAATGAATTTCTTTGCTCTAGTCTCCCTCAGGTGTGTGTTTTGGAGCCCGAGCCTACGCTGGCCGTCTGCTGGCAGAGGGACGGACTGAAGCAGGAGCAGCAGGATGTCTGGACAGAATGAGTCTTGCTGGTTTGGAGATGAATCTTCAGGTGTCCTCAAGTGTCTCCTCATGGCCTTTGAGGACTGGATGGCTTGGGAAAATCTTCAGGACTACCTCAGCTTCCTGGAGTACCTACTGTGGGTGTTCACGCCCCTGGCCATCGTCTTCATCCTGCCCTTCATCATCGTCATCCTGCTCTACCTGTCCATCCTCTTCCTGCATGTGTACAAGCGAAAGAATCAGCTGAGAGAGGCCTACTCTAATAACCTGTGGGATGGTGCCAGGAAGACGCTGGCCACGCTGTGGGACGGCCATGGAGCCATATGGCACGGTGTGTGTACGGTACATGGGCTAACAGTGAGGGGCGGGGCGGATGTTAGGAAACATTGACAGTATAATTATTATATCTTTGTTAACAAATATAGAATATCAGAATTGAGCAATAAGACATGTACAGTGACCACATGAATAGACTGAGTTTGTAAGACATTAGAAATCAGGGGTTTTTTGGACTTTGCATTCAGATTATGCAAATCACCTGTGTGTAGAACGCAGCCCAGCAGTTACCAGATATTTCTTGAGTTGAAGCGTCAGAGACGGGTTGTGCAATAGCATCTAGACCACCGCTTAGAAAATCAGGCATGCAGACTGAAGAAGAAAGTCCACTGTTAAATGTAATATAGTGCAACAGAAAACAAAGAGACTATTTAAAAATAGAAATAAGATCAGAATGTCATATAAGAAGGGGACAGCATTATTAACCCCCCCCCCCCCCCCCCCCCTTTTTTTTTTTTGTTAAATATCAGGGTATGAAATTTATGGTTTAGAGAAGATTCCAGAAGAAGGCCCTGCCCTCATTGTCTACTATCACGGAGCGATTCCGATAGACTACTACTACTTCCTGGCGAGAGTGATCATTCAGAAAGGCCGCATGTGTCACTCAGTGGGTGATCACATCCTGTTCAAGATCCCAGGTAAACACACAAGCTGTCAGGAGTGAAATGTTTATACGTGCCAATGAGTATGGTTTATTCATTATGGCTAATTTTACAAAACATGATATCTTTGACACCTGTCAGACCTAGTGAAGGAGGCGTGGCCTCTCTCTGTTGTGGTGAAGGAGGTGTGGCCTCTGACAGTCCTAATGAAAGAAGTGTGACTTCTGTCTGTTGTGGCGAAGGAGGCGTAGCCTCTGTCTGTTGTAGCGAAGGAGGCGTGGCCTCTGACAGTCATAAATTAAGGAGGCGTGGCCTCTGTTGTGGCGAAGGAGGTGTGGTCTCTGTCTGTTGTGGTGAAGGAGGCGTGGCCTCTGATAGTCCTAACGAAAGAAGTGTGGCCCCTGTCTGTTGTGGCGAAGGTGTTGGCCTCTGACAGTCATAATGAAAGGAGGCGTGGCCTCTGTTGTGGCGAAGGAGGCGTGGCCTCTGACAGTCATAATGAAAGGAGGCGTGGCCTCTGTCTGTTGTGGTGAAGGAGGCGTGGCCTCTGATAGTCCTAACGAAAGAAGTGTGGCCCCTGTCTGTTGTGGTGAAGGAGGCGTGGCCTCTGATAGTCCTAACGAAAGAAGTGTGGCCCCTGTCTGTTGTGGCGAAGGAGGCGTTGGCCTCTGACAGTCATAATGAAAGGAGGCATGGCCTCTGTTGTGGCGAAGGAGGCGTGGCCTCTGACAGTCATAATGAAAGGAGGCGTGGCCTCCGTCTGTTGTGGCGAAGGAGGCATGGTCTCTGTCTGTTGTGGTGAAGGAGGCGTAGCCTCTGATGGTCCTAATGAAAGAAGTGTGGCCTCTGTCTGTTGTGGCGAAGGAGGCGTAGCCTCTGTCTGTTGTGCCGAAGGAGGCGTGGCCTCTGACAGTGTTAATGAAAGGAGACGTGGCCTTTGTCTGTTGTAGCAAAGGAGGCGTGGCCTCTGTCTGTTGTGGCAAAGGAGGCGTGGCCTCTGACAGTCATAATGAAAGGAGGCGTGGCCTCTGTCTGTTGTGGTGAAGGAGGCGTTGGCCTCTGACAGTCATAATGAAAGGAGGCATGGCCTCTGTTGTGGCGAAGGAGGCGTGGTCTCTGTTGTGGCAAAGGAGGCATGGCCTCTGACAGTCATAATGAAAGGAAGCGTGGCCTCTGTTGTGGCGAAGGAGGCGTGGTCTCTGTTGTGGCAAAGGAGGCATGGCCTCTGACAGTCATAATGAAAGGAGGCGTGGCCTCTGTTGTGGCGAAGGAGGCGTGGTCTCTGTTGTGGCAAAGGAGGCATGGCCTCTGACAGTCATAATGAAAGGAGGCGTGGCCTCTGTCTGTTGTGGCGAAGGAGGCGTGGTCTCTGTCTGTTGTGGTGAAGGAGGTGTAGCCTCTGATGGTCCTAATGAAAGAAGTGTGGCCTCTGTCTGTTGTGGCGAAGGAGGCGTGGCCTCTGTTGTGCCGAAGGAGGCATGGCCTCTGACAGTGTTAATGAAAGGAGGCGTGGCCTTTGTCTGTTGTAGCGAAGGAGGCGTGGTCTCTGTCTGTTGTGGCAAAGGAGGCATGGCCTCTGACAGTCATAATGAAAGGAGGCGTGGCCTCTGTTGTGGCAAAGGAGGTGTGGCCTCTGACAGTCATAATGAAAGTAGGTGTGGCCTCTGTCTGTTGTGGCAAAGGAGGCGTTGGCCTCTGACAGTCATAATGAAAGGAGGCATGGCCTCTGTTGTGGCGAAGGAGGCGTGGTCTCTGTTGTGGCGAAGGAGGCATGGCCTCTGACAGTGTTAATGAAAGGAGGCGTGGCCTTTGTCTGTTGTAGCGAAGGAGGCGTGGCCTCTGTCTGTTGTGGCAAAGGAGGCGTGGCCTCTGACAGTCATAATGAAAGGAGGCGTGGCCTCTGTTGTGGCGAAGGAGGCGTGGCCTCTGACAGTCATAATGAAAGGAGGCGTGGCCTCTGTCTGTTGTGGCGAAGGAGGCGTGGTCTCTGTCTGTTGTGGTGAAGGAGGCGTAGCCTCTGATGGTCCTAATGAAAGAAGTGTGGCCTCTGTCTGTTGTGGCGAAGGAGGCGTGGCCTCTGTCTGTTGTGCCGAAGGAGGTGTGGCCTCTGACAGTGTTAATGAAAGGAGGCGTGGCCTTTGTCTGTTGTAGCAAAGGAGGCGTGGCCTCTGTCTGTTGTGGTGAAGGAGGCGTAGCCTCTGATGGTCCTAATGAAAGAAGTGTGGCCTCTGTCTGTTGTGGCGAAGGAGGCGTCGCCTCTGTCTGTTGTGCTGAAGGAGGTGTGGCCTCTGACAGTGTTAATGAAAGGAGACGTGGCCTTTGTCTGTTGTAGCAAAGGAGGCGTGGCCTCTGTCTGTTGTGGCAAAGGAGGCGTGGCTTCTGTGCTTGAAAGTCCCAGTGAAAGCACTATGGCCTCGACTTCTGCTTTATTTGCATATCCTGTCCTCTCAGACTACATATGGAAGGTCTTTTAAATTTCAGGTAGATTTAATAAATAATGTATAAAATGTAGATGTAAGAAAGGTGTCTTTTCTGGCAGCTGATAAACAGCATGAGTTCTCTGCCACTCGTATATAATTTATTACTAGCTATATGATCATGTCTGACATTATTTAAATGCCATCAGGGTTCAAGCTGCTGCTGGAGGTGTTCAGTGTGATCCATGGGCCGCAGGAGGAATGTGTGAAGGCTCTGCGCAGCGGTCACCTGATGGGAATCTCTCCAGGAGGTATACGGGAGGCTCTGTTCAGTGACGAGATGTACCCGCTGCTGTGGGGCAAACGCAAGGGCTTTGCACAAGTGGCCATTGATTCCAAAGTGGTACCTGATCATACACATGTTCTGGAAAGTTAAAAGTGTATTTCTGCATTTTCTGATCCCCTAAGTCCCACAGGTTTGTTTCTTTCTTCTATCCTCAGCCAATCATTCCCATGTTTACTCAGAACGTCCGGGAGGGATTCCGCACTGTGGGAAATTTGAGTAAGTCTTGCATGAGGTCATTCTGTAAATCCATGTGGTGTAATGAGTTTAGTGTCCTGCCGATTAATCACAAACATTTCCTCTTCAGGATTCTTCAGGTGGATGTATGAGAGGTTTCGTTTGCCGATTGCGCCTATCTACGGAGGATTCCCGGTCAAATTCCGCACTTACCTCGGCGACCCCATTCCCTATGATCCCAAACTCACAGCAGCCGAGTTGGCAGAAAAGGTACGACATCATCTTAGAGAGTCATAAATAAATACACACAGAAACCAAGAGAGGCACAACTACACACAGGCTTACACAGAGGCTGAGCGTGTCATCCATTAATCCATCCATCATCTGTCCAGTCCCACCTGCCATCCATCCATCCATCCCTCCATCCATCCAACCTACTCTCCTACTATTCATTTAATCCCACCAACCATTCTTCCATTCAACCAGCGTCCTACCAAACTTTCATCCATCCACCCTCTTCTCAGCCTATTTATCTATCCATCCATTTCTTCAACCAGGCATCCCCTCATTCATCCTTACAACTATTCAGTGAATGAAAACCCATATTCATCTGTCCATTTAGGATCAGCAAATCCATCCATCCATCCCCTTCCCAGCCTATTTATCTATCCATCCATCTCTTCAAACAAACATCCCCTCATTTGTCCATCCAACCAAAACACTTGTCAGTGTGTTTATCCATCCATCCATCCATCCATCCATCCATCCATCTAACCAACCAAACATCTGTTCATCCATCCATCCATCAACCCAGTGAGCCAACCACACATTCATCTGTCCATTCAGAATCAACAAATCAATCTCTCCAACCAACCATTCACTCACTCATGTCTGTCCATCCATCCATCCATCCATCCATCCATCCATCCATCCATCCATCCACTATCCAACCACTTCTCAGCCTATTTATCTATCCATCCATTTCTTCAACCAGACATCCCCTCATTCATCCTTACAACTATTCAGTGAACGAAAACCCATATTCATCTGTCCATTCAGGATCAGCAAATCCATCCATCCATCCATCCCCTTCCCAGCCTATTTATCTATCCATCCATCTCTTCAAACAAACATCCCTTCATTTGTCCATTCAACCAAAACACTTGTCAGTGTGTTTGTCCATCCATCAGTCTATCCACCAATCAACCAATCAATCAATCCATCCATCCATCCATCCATCCATTGAATCTACCACACATTCATCTGTCCATTCAGAATCAACAAATCAATCTCTCCAATCAACCATTCACTCACTCCTCTGTCCATCTATCCATCCACCCATACATCGATCCAAGAAGAAGTGTTGGAAGATCAGCCGCCTGTCTGTCTAACCCGTCCTCCCACCCATCCTCAGATCCGTTCTCCCACCCGTCCAGCACAACAGCTCTGATCTAAGATCATTAATACGAATGGTGCTCTAAGTCCTCATTGGTGCCTCACAATGCAGTCAGTCACATTGTAGGGGAAAAAAGTCTTGCAGTGGTTCAGTCAGCAACACTAACTTCATAAAATATTCAGTTGATTAAAACATTTCTCTAATCCCAACCTTTCTTCAGGTGCAGGCAGCAGTTCAGTTGCTTATCGACCGACACCAAAAGGTACCCGGCAGCATCCTGCGAGCACTCCTGGAGCGATTCCACACACGCCCCAAAGACGAATAACACTCCCTTCTTTCTGGTGCTCGTCGACCAATCACATAGCAGACCTGAAGAAGAACAGCACGGCTTTCTCTCAGGCTAAAAAAAAAACCCACTATGACTTATTCCCAGCATAATTTAACAGAGAACTGGAAGTGTTGGAAGTGTTACGAAATTAATATCATCTATGTGTGTGATATCTTGATGTTACTGATATTTGTGGTACGGACACATCAGTGTCACAGGGAAAAAAAAAAAAGGGATATCTTATAACGGTGTGTGTTGTCTCGCGTGCATGTTGAAGTGAAAGGCTGTGCATCGTGTGTGGGTTTTTTTTTTCTTTTTTTAAAATCCGTGACTTATTTGCACACTTTGCTCGTTTCTGAAGGACCACTGCCAAAACAAACGAGGCCTTTTGGTTACTTGATGTCGAATCAGGATTTAAGGCTGAAATGGCTTTTAGATCTGGTGTGATTTTAAAATTAATGTAATTCTTACATAAAGTGATGATTGAGGGAATAATGGAAAAGCCTTTTTTTTAATGAAACGTACTGTGATTATCTGTGATTTGTGACTGAATGGGACATATTTGAACAAGGAGATGCAGGTTCAGAGTCATTTGGCTCAAAATCTTTCGGACTGTTTGAGATTTTGCTTGTGGTTTTAAGATGGCACGGGTCTGCTAAACTCCTGATGCTTGATGATAATGAGAATAATAATAATAATAATAATAATAATAATAATTTATTACTATTATACGCCATGAGTTGTTGCATTTAATGATGGAAATTGCAACATTCTGGGACGATGAACACTTTGACCAGCACAACAACTAATGAGCATCATGAGTATGTTTTATAGCTGCGATCTTATTGCATCAAACTTCTCAAAGGTGTTTAAATGTGTGTGAATTTTCTGAACAGGAAAAATACATACAGTGCATAAATACAGTACTTTTATACCAAGTTGCCAGTTTTAATAGATGCATCTACCTTCTAGAGATGATCATTGACCATTTTATGATGTAACCCAAGTCATGTTGTGCTGTTATAGGAAAATAATCAACTACAGGGCGGTATAATGAAACTGAGTTACTGTTACCGCAAATAAGTTTTCCAGTATGACATGGAGTGTTTTATTCCTTTTGCACCACAACGATTTGCCAATGATTACAATTTTTCAACAAATATGTATGTAATACTTTTTTTTATCCATTTACAGTTACATCTCATGTTACGGAACGTCTGGAAAAGATGTTCCTTTTAGCACTAATGTTATAGCAGCTATAAACAACCAGCCACAAGTCTATACAGAAAGTTACTATAGAAACAAATAACATTAGGAAGAGTGTATTAATATAAACCTAATCAATGCCTTCTGTCCAATCAGTAATTGTACATATACGTAGTGGGTGGATCTGATAAACTGGCAGCTCGGTATACGTGTGTGTGTGTGTGTGTGTGTGTGTGTGTGTGTCCATGCATTTATAAAGCATTGTAGCTGGCATAAATGAAATGTCCAACTGCCTTTTGTTATTCTCGAACTTTCCATCCGTCTGTAATGTTGTTCTTAATGAATGAATGAACGAATGTGTTCTGCGTGATGCAGGTGATGAGCTCATCGTGAGCATTTCTGAGCTTAAAGTTTTTCTTTCATGGATTTGGAACTGTGAGCATGAAACACGTCGATGCAAAGCTCATCCCTTAGACCATCGTGCAGCGTCTGACCCTGTACAGATCCATCCGGTGTTGCATTAATTGTAGATCAAAAAATGCTGAGAATAAAACTTATTTTTTGATAAAGTCTGGGTCAGTTGTTACTCATTGTACACCAAGCGCAGACTGTGCTGCTTTTTTCATCAGCACTTCCAATTAGCAACCTTTTTAAAGCAGCTGATTACCGAAAGCCTCTGGCTGTTTTCAAATTTTACACAAGCTTTAACAGGAAGTTTCTGCCACAAGCTCTGTTTCAGCCTTGTGCATATATTTTTTTTCCCTCAAAGTTGAGAATAAATTGAACTTTGACAGTAACACTGATGGATGGAACAAGGTTATAACTGTGTTATATGGACATGAGTGTTTTACTGGGAAATACGCCACTCCATCCGGGACATGGAGAACCAAAACTGTGACATAAATCTCTATATGTCACTTGTTGGCTTGCAGATATGAAGTTTATCTTCTTGTGTTGAAAAACTCGCATTTTTCAGATGAAATACATCGCAGATCTGAGTGACATATTTAAATAATATTGTCTGGCTTTTTTTCGTGGTCTATCAGATATATTCCATTCAACTAGCATGATACTGAATGAGTCGAAGATGAGGAGCTGAATGGAATATATCTGATATACCACAAAAAAGCTATTATTATTATTATACATACACATTCCTTTCAGGTGTTCAACGCGTCTTTCTCTTTCAAAATTCTCTCAAAATCTTCCATATTTAACAAAGCAAACCTGGCAGCCATGTTTGTTTATAAATTGTCCCAGTCATTTGCTGGCACGTAAGTTTTACATCTCTGACGTGTGACATCATGTTGTCTTGACAACCATACAATATTGTAAACCATATTCAACGCTCATTCTCTATTGGGTAGAGTGACGTAATACATGTAGGATAAGCGATATGCTAACAATATTGCATGCTATCAAACCAAATGAATGAAACCAGCTAGAAGGGAATAGAACACGTTTTTATTCCATCAAAAAAGTGTCCTGTATGGATAATAATTCCCAATATTTCACTCCGATGACGTCACTCCCAGTGTTTTCCCGCTGACTAGATGTGCGTTGTCAAAACGTTGAACCGGTTCAAAGTTAAAATTCTTTTGATTAACTTGTGTTTTGTGTGCGTGTGTGGATGTGTCCATATAATATAAAGAACATTACACGGTGGCGCGAAGATATGAAGTTTATCTTCTCATGTTGAAAAATATATCACTCGTTCACTTCGCCTACTCGTGAATATGTTCACCACTTGAAGATAAACTTCATATCATTGCACCACCGTGTAATATCCTCTATAGATTTGTACTTATACAAAGTTACAGTACTGTATGTCCATGAATATACAATAACCAGGATTTTGTTACATGAGCATCAGATCAAAAATAAAAACATCACTGTGTGTTTTAAGAACATTTCATTCACATCGTGTGTCTGAGACAGACAGAAAGTTGATTTTTAACTTAACTTTTAAAATCCGTCAGAGTTCTTGGTTGGTTCTAAGGAAGAACTGTTAAAGCTTCTTTAAAGTAGTCTACACAGGGGTTTTTGGACGCTAAAAACTTTTAATTATCCTTTAAATACCCTTCAAGAACCCTTTTTTTTTTGCATGAACTGTCAGTGTACGTACAGTACATATAGACATGGTTACGCCAAATGAGTGTATTAATTTCTTCTTCATACCCAGAACGTTTTCAGTGTTTAAAATTGGAACGCTTGAAGAAAAATAGGTTCTTTGAAGGTTCTTGATTGGATGATTCAGGGCTGATACCGTACTGAACAGGTTCCACTTTGAATCTTTTCAGATAGAACCCAACAACAGTGTGTGTCCATATCAGAAAGAGGTTTTTTGGAAGCGAAGAATCCATAATTATTTGTTAAAGAACATTTGTTTGCGTAATTGGGTAAGAATTTGGTACAAAGTCCAAGTTGTGGGTACTTTTCTTCTTAACATGTAGCTAACCTCATCTCATCTCATCTCATTATCTGTAGCCGCTTTATCCTTCTACAGGGTCGCAGGCAAGCTGGAGCCTATCCCAGCTGACTACGGGCGAAAGGCGGGGTACACCCTGGACAAGTCGCCAGGTCATCACAGGGCTGACACATAGACACAGACAACCATTCACACTCACATTCACACCTACGCTCAATTTAGAGTCACCAGTTAACCTAACCTGCATGTCTTTGGACTGTGGGAGAAACCAGAGCACCCGGAGGAAACCCACGCGGACACGGGGAGAACATGCAAACTCCACACAGAAGGGCCCTCGCCGGCCCCGGGGCTCGAACCCAGGACCTTCTTGCTGTGAGGCGACAGCGCTAACCACTACACCACCGTGCCGCCCTGTAGCTAACCTTTCTTAGAATTTTTTAAAGGTACTTCAGCAGTTCTTTAATGTGTTATTTGTTAATTAATAGTCTGTGACTTAAAGCAGTTCCGCTTTGAACCCTTTCTTTAAACTTTCTTGCAACAGAGTTTCCATATCATAAAGGATTCCATGTAGAACGGCTATTATGAGGTGTAATTATCCAATAAACTTTTAAAACCCCTTTGAGAACCCATTTTTCTGTTAACTGGGCAAGTGTGCAGGAGAAACTCCATTTTATTTTCTTCTTGAAACCCAGAACCTGCCAGGAGTGTCGAAAGTACTTGGTGTTTTTGAACCGGTTGAGTTGATGAGAGCAGTATGTGCCAATTACAGAGTAAAAACATTTGAAGCAGTTGATTACCGAACATGTCCACACATATTATAATGTAGCACAAGCTTTAGCTGGAATTTTCTGGCACATGCTCCAGCTTTGAGAGGAATGAAAACAATCAGGAACTTCTTTGGAATTTAATGTTCACCTCAATCACAGTAAATTGGGTTTTGTCCCAGCTGGTCCTGGTTCAGAGTTTTGACGCATTATATTTTTATGTTTCATGGAGCAGGTTGAAGAAATGGTTAGTTTTGGTTATTATTCATTCATCCAAGACGCTACAGATGAACAGGATGATTTTCCCCCAAACAATAGATATTACAGATAATCTTCGTCATAAGAATCTTTTTTTTTTTCAAAATTATGTTTTTATGCAAATTAGGTTCCATCTAATTAAATACGTGAAAATTTGCATGCTTAATGAAATCTAAAATCGACAGAAAGACTTTTACAGTAAAGTTTGTTGGAGTAACTTTTCTTTGTTCTTTACTAAACATGCACTGTTAAAAAAAAAATTTTGTTTGTAATTTTTCAGTATAAAATCTTACATCAATCCAACAGTTGTGAGCATTTTAAGAAACTCTTCCAGGAAGGAAACCTTCTTATAAATAAGGATATGAGGAATGATCTAGAAACTGAGTTTTCTGGTTTTGGATATATTTAAAAAGAATGATTTTGAGGGGAAAAAATGGTTATAAAAATATGCAATGCAGATGAATTCACGTGCCATGTTGTGAAGTGGGCAGGGCCACTTCCAAAGTGTTGGAGAAGACATTCTAGATGCAAATTTATGCAAAAATCTAGCAAAAAAAATATTGGTGTATGATTTTTTTTTTGTCTTGACGTACAAAGAGCGATCACACTTGTAATTATCTTTATGGAATGATCTGATAGATGTCTATCCAGTATGATTTAAAAATGAAACAGAATCCAATTCCAGCACAGATCTGAGCAGGTCCAGGGTCCAGTCGTGGCTCTCTGGAAGTCTTGAGATTCAAACTCGAATTCTTAACATCTCTTAAGGTCTTAAAACTGTTTGCTAAAAGAACTTGGCAAGGGAGACGGATAAAATGACCACAGTGTACTTTATTAAATGAATTTGGTACTTTGTGTTGCATTAGAATCAAATAAAAATTTACAAAAATCCAATATATACAAAAATGTAATGCTCTTTTTGTATTACTCTTCAATATACAATAAAATCAGGTAACAGAGTCGATGCATTTTAAGCACTTTCATCACACAATGCAACTTAGACCAATAATGAACAGGTTTTTATCTTTTTTGCAATTTTTTTCCCATTTAATACGTCAAGTACACCACACTAGTTTAGATTTTAATCTGTATTACGCCAAATGGAACGGCCGTTTTCTTGGCGTTTCATCGTCGCGTTCTAGTCAACATACACCCTTTTTACGGTCAGGACTCAAAAAAAGGAATGTTTGTTTAAACATGTACATTTGCATACATTTATTTACAGTTGAACAGCCGTTTGTGGTTCACGGCTCTCGGAGAGCTTCTGAGAACATCTGTACACTGTATTAACTCGAACACGTCTATCCAAAGTTCATCAAACTACTGTACTGTGCTTGTACTAATTCCAAGTGCTCTGGTGGTAACCACTAATTAGACCAAAAAATATGGACTTTTTTCCCCTTATGGCATTTTATTTAATCTAATAATCTAATTCTAATGGTGAGGGACGACCATATATGTTATTCAATAGAACAAGTCGAATTTTTGAATCTGAGTCTGCGTACACATATCCAAGTAAAAAAAAAAAGCAAATAGTCACACTTTCTGCACCACTTTCATCAATTCAAAGCTTTTTCAAGCTGTAACAGTCATCATCATCATCATCATCATCATGTCTTTTGATCGTTAGATTGCAAAATCAGCTCATTTGTTGTCGTGTAAAATCCACCTGCAGTCGAAGCACAGTAACTCAAATGAAATGAAGAAAAAAATGAGATGGACACAACTTTGCAACATCACCGGCATGAGAAGTGTGAAGAAAGTTAAAAAAGCCACGCCAGTGAAAGATTATTTAAGGCAAATAAAAGCTACAGAAGCAGCAATGAATGAATGAATGAACAAACAAACACGTGATCTCCCTGACAGTCCTATGTTGCGTTTAAAATATCTGAAGTCCCAGTTGTGAGCTCGGATTTTCTAATGAGTTGGGAATAAACAGAAGAACCCCCACGTGGCCACATCTTCATGTTACAACTTACAACTACATGACTTCATTTGGCAGCAGAATCCAATCCAGGGTTCAGATCCATCCTCAACGACCCGACATTGGCTCTTGCAACCTTCCAGGCACCACCACAGAACCTTGAGGTACCACTTGCTGTATTTCCTGTTAATAACTTCCATCCTAGGCCCATCGAACACATCTACTTTATTTACCAAGACCAACAGATGGAGATGCTCTGTTTACTACACCATCTTGAGGTAGGTTATTACCATTTATAGTCTTTTCAGAGAGACAGAAATGGTAGTTAATGGTTATTTTATTAAAATAAATCTAAATCCAATGATACAGTAATACATGTGTGATGATGTCACACATCCTGCTAGTTAACTACATATAACTTTTACAATATAGATACACTCTTACAAAGTTAAAAAGTTCATTCGAGTACTTCCCTATGAGAAAAGGTTCCAGACATGAGGTCAAGAATCCTTAATTATCCAATAAACCCTTAAAGAACCTTTGATGAACCTTTTTTTTTCTAAGAGTCTACCAAGGACAAAGACAGTTTGCTAAATTTGAAATACATGGCAGGTTCTAGGTACTAAGAAGAAACATAATTGCCAATAATTTGGTACCACGCATATACAGTTAATACCTACTGTACACTCTTAAAAAAAAGAAGTGGGTTCTTTAAGGGTTCCCTTAACAATCCAAATAACCTTTGAGGAACACTAAGTGTTTGGAATTGGAATGGTTAGCTTACTGAAGTAAGATCAAACCTTAATACTACAGTATTACAGTCCTGAAATGTGTTCCAACTGCACTGAAGCATAACTTTTAAAGAACCCTCATCACTAAGGTTCCATCTAGTATCCTTAAAGGGTTTGCCCCTTGAGAGAAACCCATGAGGGTTCTAGGAAGAACCCCATAACGGGGGTGGGGTGTTCATGTAGAAACCTTTAGAAAGCTTGAAGTGTCAAGAATCCAAAGAGCCCCTAGTGAGGAAATTTTTAAAGAGTGTACTTCCTGCTTCCTGTCCGTTAGTTACCGGACCAACAAGTGGACTGGTTAACAAGCACAGGAGTCCTTTTGGGATCCTCTCCATACAGCTACAGCACTAAAACGGTGACCAGTATTTCATCCATCAAATCAGAGAATCATCAAGTTCCAAGGGAAGTCATTTTTTCAATGTGTTTTTCAACTCCAGTCAAAACAGACAGAAGTCTACCTTCACAGTTCTGCTCTAGCTTCACCCTAAACACACTCCCTCACTGATCCTGCTGCCCATTATTACCAATTTGCCTTGTTAACTTGCCCATTTACACCTCCTTATTTGTCTCTAATCTTGGCAAAGTTCTGAGTTCCACAGTGGACAATGATCATTACTTCTTAATAGCAAATGTTTTGTACAAAGTCTAGGCAGTTCTTCAACCTTTTCAGGAACACATACCCCTTTTCCACCAAAGCAGTTTGAGGATTTGAATAGTTTGAATCTGGTGCCTAATCATGAACCAGAACCAGCCTAATCTTCACGTTTTGACAGCCAAAGAACTGGCTCACTGCTGGTTGACTGGTTCAAGAATGGCACCAACATTCTGGTAGTCTAGAACCAAGAACCTCTTATGTCAGCAGCTGGGGGCAGGATTAGTATGACCAACAAGACCAACTAAAACTTTATGTCTAGTCTGCCTAATCCAGTAGTCCACCATTGTTGTTATTGTTGTTGTGCACTAGCATTGCTGGGAAAGCGGCGATATATACACAGATGTATACAGCAACATAATGATGTGGCACTATGATGACTCCACATCCAATTGAGGATGTCAACAGCAGGGCATCTGATGGTGGTCTGTGGCAGATTAATCCATTGGAGTCAATGATACAGCCACCTCGATGGCATCCAGAGGAACCAAAATACTGGTCAACGGATGGCACCACCAGACTAGTTAGTTGTCACTGTGGGACAATTTCCCTATCCATCAAGTACATTGCACTTCTGTGCACCACTTGAGTCCAGGTTTGGAAGTCCAGAGAGGCCATCGGTAGGGGCACTATACCATTTGTCTTATTTTTTTGTGCAAGGCGTGTTGTGAGAGGAGTTTTTGGAAGGCGTGGAGAGTCCTGCAGGCCTTGCAGCCCACAAACACGCTTGCCAAAAATAAAATGAAGTCAACATTGAAAACGATGGAGTACAGAAGAAGAGCCTGTGAAAAAGCAAACCAGTTCTTTGAAGGTGCACAAATTAAATTAACTCCGAACCGGCACTAGCACCAGCCCAGAACTTACACCTAGTTTGTGTTCGTGGAAAGGGGCCATCAGTAACTTTTCCAGTCGAGGAAACAGGGGCAATTTTAGTTGGTACGTTTCTGTCGCTGAGGAACCAATGGTACCAGAGGTTACTGAAGTAATCATTGCTGATTTTTCAAAATGCAAGCTTTCCAGAACCACCCACAGACCAGATTACCAAACGTCCTGCAATGTGGTGGAAATGCAAAAACAGAACCCCATCCAGCAAACATTTAATTCTCCTTCAGGGTTATTCTAGAACTTTTTTCGAAACATATCTTCTGACTCACGTAGGCTAATGTTATGATTGCACTGATCCAGTCTATGATGCAATATCAATATCAGAGTTCCTACTATCAACTGATACCTGATACAGCTGTCTTTACAGTAACTAACTCTGCTCTTGCCAAGTTATGAAATAACAGGGTGAGCTTTGAGCTCTAAACACATCACGTGTTCAGAGCATAACGTACGCCAGGGGGTCAGGGATCAATGTGAAATCCAATTCAAAATGAAACGAATACAGTGTGAGAAGCCAACATTGGTACATCCTCATTTCATATACCGTAGATCACAAAAGCTCCAGATTTATATGCAGGAATAAAACTAATCAAAGAAATCAAAGAAGCAAATCGAGGGACATTCAGTACATGATTGAAGAACCACTATATGGAGTTACAGAATAACTTAAATTTGGGAGAAAGACCATGTTTGACATAATCCAGAACTCTAACCCAAGTTCTCGGAGCTCATCTCACTTTTTATAGTTCCACAATCACTCTTGTTGTCTTTTAGTTGACAGTGTGGTCTACATTCTCAAATTCTGATTTCTACGCAAATGATTTGTATGCAAAACGTTTGGGAATGATCACAAATGCTTGAGTGACGTTTTGGAATTTGACTACATCATAGAAAGGTATTAAGGGATGACATGCCAAACCGAGATTTGTTTAAGGGGACATTATGAGGACACCAGTGCTGACAGGACCAGGTCAGTGAACTCCAGCGGCTCTAGAATGAGCAGTTACACAACCTGAACCTGAACACCAACAACATCACTGAGAAAACAGATCGTCTCTAATGTTGACACAATGGCTGATCAAACAAAAACAGGGAAGGTTTCATGGTAAAGCTGCCATCGAAACACACGCATGGACTTTTCAGTATATAAAATTAGATCCAAATCAGATTCAGGAATTTCCAGGCTTCTTGGGAAAGGTTTTGGTGCTTTCTATACTTCAGTGAGGTAAAAATGTTCACGTTGCTCATAATGCTCATAATTCTTCGGGTAGTTGTATCATGTCTTGCTGAGGGAGGTTTTTGGAGGTTATTTGAATTAATGTCTTGCTCAGATTTTTATAATGATCTATCATTGTAAAAAATAAGGGAACAAAAAACAATGAAAATGCTGATTGCAAAGAAACAAAGGAACTGAGTCTGGCTAGAGGACATGGGTATGTGTGTGTGTGTGTGTGTGGTGGGGTCATTGGATCTTTGAATATTTTTACAATTTACACATCATTATTTGACTAAAAAGTCTTGCTCAACAATACACAATTCTTATGCTTGTGTCACACATTGGTGTTTCAGCCTTGCGTATGTACGGCGTAAGAAAGGAACATTACAGCATTGCCAGCTTACGTAGCTAATACTCTAGGATGCGTAACACGATCTCCTTTTACGCCAGGGTGCGGCGTATTTTTAAGTCCGCACTTAAAAATCCGTAGCAGCTTTGATATGTCATGTGTACGCCGTAAAAATGAAAGCTATGCAGCAGTGACGCAGCGGGAACATTGCTCGATCACCTATTACGCCGGGCGAACGCTTTAGTTGATGTGTGTCTGATGAAGGTAGCTCTGGGGCTGGCTGGATGGATGCGGCTGATGTCTTCCCTCTTCCCTTGGGTCCTGACTTCTTTGCTGGCATGATGCTTTCTTGACTGTGACAAAGGACAATGACCGTAGCATGGGGCCCCCTTTTATACCCACCTGTGAACGCCACAGATACGCCGCAGCAACGTCACACGTAAGAGCAAAATGCCACGCCAACGAAACGGTTATGCCGTGGCAACACATCATACGCCACACATACGCCTCAGTATGCCATAACTTGACGTTCCTTGAACCCCATACAAACCCCAGATACGCCACAGTAACGCCACACATACGCCGTGCACGTCACAGGACTTTAATTTTGGACAAAATACGCCTCATTTCTTGGCGTTTGACCCACACACCACTTACGTGGCAAGATACGAGAAAGTGTGACACAAGCATTAATAATATCAGTGTCAGGATTTGACAGGATTCAGATTTAAAGCTCATCTCATCGCATCGAAACATTTGACCGAAATTCTAATTTGTAAATTTGATTGTAAATCGAATAACTGTGCAATCGTACAGTAGTTCCCGTCACACAGTTAATGGCATACAGTGAAGCATTGTGAAGTTCAAAACAACAAGCGTAAACCACATTGCAGTGTGCATGCTACCGGTACGCATGTGCCCGATATTAAACTTTCAGACTACAGTATGTGAAATGATCAAACTTTTATCGCAGATCATTATGACATCATCATTACACTGTTACTGGGTGATTAAAAAGCAATCCTCGAGTCATGCTAGTTAACTAGAAATTTGCGATTTTAGGTCTGCCTGCAAGATAGGTTTGACTTGGAATCTGAATGGGAAGATTGGCGCCAAAAATGGTTTGGTTCACTTCGTAAAGACAGACCTGAATTAGAATTTTTGACTGTGGCGAGCAACATGGTGATGAGAAAGAAACTATGCTGAAGAAGCTTCTAAGACCAAGCTAGCCAACAACCATAAAAAGTAAAAACACAAAGCGCTCATACCTGAGTTTCTCGACTCCAGGATTTTTCCAAGATTTTCCTGCTCCACACACACCTGATCCTGAACTAATTATTAGCTCTCTACAAGCTAGATCACGTGTTTTAGTAGCTGGGAAAATCTGAAATGATGCAGGGCGCTAAAATATTTACTGTCTAATCCTGCTCCCTGGACATGCTACCACTTTTATGGAATAATTTATAGTTGGGTCAGGAACTGTTTTATAAAATTTCATGCATGCATGGTGAGAAAATGAATCTCTGCTGTAGAAAATACAACCTTTCAAGGTTCCTCCAAAGGAAAACCTGAAGAGTCGTTCATTATGGGAAAGTTTGGGAGTCTGAAGTTCCAACTTCACAATTAACTTTCCATTTCTCTATTCCTCCACTAGTGATTTAAGTAGGTTTCCACACTCACCACCGTCCTGTCTCTTCCTACCAATCAGTACATCCTGCTTTCTGGTGTACATGGCTATCGAGTGCGAAGCCCAAGTTCTCAGAGTTCTCCACATTGTTCACAGTTCCACTATGATGCTTCATGTCACTTTGTTGAGGGCGTGATCTGCACTCATGATCTACTCCAAAAGTGCAGGTTATAAATCAAAATTCATGCCCAGCTGCTTTTGTAAATTCACTGACAAAAAACTTTCATGACTAGACCATTGGATGGGATGGCAGTTCTAGCCAATGTTATGTCATTTAACATTTCTTCAAACTATTATTTGGTCAACCAAAACCAAATGGAGAATGTGATTGGTCCTAGGAATGGGATGGTAATAAACACTTCAAAAATGATGGTGCAGTGGGGTGCACTGTTACAGTCCATGTGGTGGTTCTTTGGGTTTCTTAGTTTTGTCCCACCTCCCAAAACTGCCAGTAGGTGAACCGATCTAATCTACATTACCCCTAGATGTGAAGGAGTGTGTAATATCCTGCAATGGAATGGCGTCCCATCCAGGGTGTTTTCCCACCTCATACAAAGTTTTCCAAGGAGAGGTTTCAGATCCACCACAGCCCTGACCAGGATGGACTGGTTACTAAGGATGAATGAATGAATGAAAATACCAGACAGCCTTGATCTCAACTCAATGCAGGGCTCATGTTAAAAAATCTTTGTGTCCACACTGTGTCAAATCATGATTTATTGTTTAATGAAATATTAGGAATATTGGGAATAATGGCACATGCCTAGTGCACACACAAAGCAATCAAAATCCTGACAGAAAACCAAAGAAAATGATGTCACACATCTAAAGAAGACAACAGACACCCTTGTCCGAGTCTAACAGTGCAGGACATCAGGATTGCGTCAAGAACTTCAGACTTGTACCATTATTTTCTCCCAGACCAGGAACCATTTTTGCTGCGCTCAAGTCTTGTGCTTGTCGTACTGCGTCCTCTCCCGGCGTTCCCGTACGTCTTTGCTGTCTTCTGACCTCCTATAAAAAGATACTAAGAAGCACTTTCAACTTAAAGAGACCAGATTTTTTTCTTTCCTATACAGATGAGCTGTTTGGCAGATTTAAAGATACAGTGTTGTAATTCTATAGACGCCGTGTCTGGTACTGCCGAGCGAATACACACCTACACACACTCACGGGCACAATCATAATCATAAACACTCGTACGAGTTCACACAGACTCAAGCAGAACACTGTATCTTTAATCTTTTGGAGGTGGAATCCATCCTGGCTCCGATGAGTGCTTGGCTGCTGTGGATTGCTCTGTGTTGTGTGTGTTTCTCAGTACATAACGTGTGTGTGAGCGTTTCTTGAGAGATCCATATCAGCCAGCATGAGCCGAGCTGCCAGGAAGTGTTTTCTTGGCCTGGTTCCTTCTCCAGGAGAGAAGAAGTTGTGTGATCGAGCCTGGGTCAGTCCCCCATGGCTTTCTTTCATTCACTTTTATTTTATACAATATTCAAGTAGATGATTGAAACGCTGCCCTGTTTTTTGTTTTGTTTTTTATGTACAGTTACTGGCAGAGACTCCAGGTCCATCATGTCCACTATGGAGTCCAGTATGGACCAGGAATTTTTTGGCACTGTGAGAGTTTTGCTGATATCAGACGACTCATGGGTTTCAGCACCCCTCACCCTGGCGAGTTTCTTTTTGTCTTCATGAGTTTTATCAGCATGAGACTGGGTCACTTGTTTGATCTGTTGTCCAACATGACAGATAGTGTCACAATGTCAGGATTCCATAATGGATAAATTCCATCGCTTCATGAATGAGCAATGCATTATGGCAGACTTGTAACTGAAAGGCCTGAACAACACGAAATATATTTTGATGACCGGAAATGAACAATGTAGAGGAGTTAACTCTACTGAATAAGCTTATGAATGGCCTGTTGTGTTGGCAGACTAGATATCTGTTCAACACCAAGGGGAAAAAAACTATATTCCCTGATGAGTTAAAAATAAAATGGGGAAAACCTGAATTAATGGAACAAAAAAAAAGATTAAAAAATACCAATCCTTACACCAGTGAACATGTGCCTATTTCTTTGTTTTTATATTTTATTCTTTTTTTTTTCATTTTTATTTTTATTTTTTGCAATCCATGACAATCAACATCATGGCTAAATGCTATGGGCTTGATAGTCCCACTCTGCTAGTCAATGTTATTGCCACAGTCCTGCTGTTAATGGATGATAACCTATAAGATTCCACGCACCAAGTTGTGGAAAATTGGGTGAGCTACAACGTGGTCTCATACTCCAGCCTCTCCTGGATGAGCATGTCATCCTTGTACTGCAGTCGAGGTGGTGTAGGTGAGTTAGCGATAGCCAAGATGGCTCTGCGTATGCCACGGTCCAGCACGTGTCTTTCCCAGGCTGGGTATCGGTTCCTGCATACGTCTATTCTGATCACGGTTTCCTCCACGCGAGGAGTGCGAGAGGATGGCGTGGACGTAGCTGTGGGACGTACTTGAAAAACAGGAGCGCATCCGTCTCGCTCGGCATACTTAGCATCGCGATCAGCGTCCCTTGCAAGCGTGCCACCCCTGTTGGAGCGAAGAGAATTGGTAGCACCTTCGGTTGGCATGGTGAAGCCGGTGGTGACGTTGGTATCATCCAGCTGGCTCAGGCTGGCCGAGCGTCCAAATCGTGGTCCGTTAGGATGGAAGAAAGCGTAGTACATGAGCATGAAGACGATTCCTGTGAAGAAGCTAGAGAAAATGACGCACAGGGCGGGAACAGCAAAGGTATCGGTGCTCAGTGGTGAGTGGTAGAGATACCAGAGTGCACTGAGCGCTGCGTTTTCCAACAAGATGACCAAGTAGTAGATGAAGAGGCGGCAGCGTGTGCGGCCCTCCTTTACATTGAACCAGCTGAAGATGTAGATGATCCCCACCACCATGTCAAAAACAATCTCCTCCCACTTTGTGACGCAGAACTCGGTCTCGCAGTGCACAATCCAGAAGGTCATAATGCACCAATGCAGCACAATAAAAATTCCAAAGTAGAGCTGGAACACGGAGGCGAACAGGGCAAAGGTCACAACACGTGCCGCGATGGTGAAGAAGTGCCAGCAGAATTGGATGATGACGGCCAGGTAGCTGACAGGTTTCTTGTCATCACGTGAATCCCGTAAAGCTTTCTGGTAGGATGCCAGAGCCCAAGCCAAGGACACCAGAGAGGCAGCGGCAGTCATTCCTGAAACCAAATGAGAGAAAAAAATATCCATATATATACTGTATGTGACCTGTTAAAAGGAAACCCAATCGTTTGTGTAAAAAAGATATTTCTTTATTACAGGGACAGTTGACTGGATAATGATGCTGATTAGCCATAGCTAATAATGGGGTCACACTTTACTAAACAGTTCACTAAACAATTCTAACACGGCAAACCACAAGACAATGCGCAATGCTAACCAACCTACGTTCACTGCTTATTTACAATATTAGCATTTGTGAATAAAAAAATGAAGCTAACAGGAAACCATTTGTACAGTAAAATCTTTTCCTATAATGTGAGTGCAAACGAGCTTCAGATTTCACCTCAGAAACAAAACATTTTAAATTCAAACTTTACAGTATGTAGTGCTTTACTCAACAATGCTAGCATGATGATGCATTGCTAATATCTAAGCTAGGAATCATTATGCTAGCATTGTTCAGCAAAACAATATACTGGATAGATTAGCATTTTCATACATGTCAACCTATACGGAATGTCCATATTTTATACGGATTTGATTCAATAAATGTAGTATACGGGCGTATAAATAAAGTTATACGGATTCTTTAAAAAAACTTCAATATTTATTTAGAGCTATAATCAATTCCCACGATGATAAAAGCGCGCATAACGTTTACAAACGTACTGTACACCACAGAGAGCCAGTAAAGAGTCTTATGAAATCGCGCGTTATCTTGTGGTAGCGAGACTTCGTTCCACTTTTGATCATGTGCACACCGCATTGCGAGAATCCCGACAACCGGGAAGTCATAGACATATAAACATAGACGCCGCCTTCTGCGTAGAATCATACGTCATCCTCGCCGCCATATTGGATGTGGCAAAGTGGAGATTCTTCAGCCGTCTCTGGTATAGCGTCTAGACAGTAGCCGAGAATAAAGATGCCTCATTCATGTGCTGCATTTAACTGTACCAACAGGTTTACCGTCCAAACGAGATCACATGGGATTACCTTTCACAGGTGAGACTGGAAAAATACTTTTCATTGTATTTGGTCATTATAACGTAATTTTACGAACAGATTTTCCTGACTTTGTGGCTAATATGAAGTCTCGTGCATAATAGCCGCTCGGTGAAACCTGTCTCCAAACAACGAAGTATTTCCTTTGTAACTACACTGATAACACTTTGTGTTTTTGTCAAACATTGGAGCTTTGTATTCATTCTGAAGGTTTATTGTTATTAATATTGAATAAAAAGTAACTGGGATATCTCTCATCTCATCTCATTATCTGTAGCCGCTTTATCCTGTTCTACAGGGTCGCAGGCAAGCTGGAGCCTATCCCAGCTGACTACGGGCGAAAGGCGGGGTACACCCTGGACAAGTCGCCAGGTCATCACAGGGCTGACACATAGACACAGACAACCATTCACACTCACATTCACACCTACGCTCAATTTAGAGTCACCAGTTAACCTAATCTGCATGTCTTTGGACTGTGGGGGAAACCGGAGCACCCGGAGGAAACCCATGCGGACACGGGAAGAACATGCAAACTCCGCACAGAAAGGCCCTCACCGGCCACGGGGCTCGAACCCGGACCTTCTTGCTGTGAGGCGACAGCGCTAACCACTACACCACCGTGCCGCCCATGTGATATATCATTGTTAATCATAACTGGGATATATCATTGTTAATTATCATTCAAATTTTAGGTACATTATTTTAATTTGCATCTTATACGGATTTTATAAGGGAAATACGGATTTTGGAGGTTGGTTATACAGGTTTGATTGACCAAAGGTTGACATGTATGCATTTTCATTTATTAGTATTCCTTTTAAAACAGTCTACAGAAAAGAATGACAAAATGTTCTTAGTTGTTTATATATATATGAGTGATTCCACGCTTATGGGTACTGAAATGGGGACATGAACTTATTCACCTAAAACCATTTCTTTTTTTACCATCAGGTCACAAAACATGTAATCTTTAATGAATGATATGTTAAAAGATAACTTTAATTTTCTGAGATGTAATAAAAACATATTTATATGCCAAAGTCAAGCCTATGAGTTCCAAAATGATGTCTGTTACATTACTTCTGTTACGATTGTCCATCTCGCGTCTGTTACAAATTAATTACAATCTAGCTATATACCATGTTAATCTTATTGAAAGAATGTGTATGTTTATTCTACTACACGTTTATTAATTATATTTGCTAAAACATCACCTTCCTATGTTTCAAAAAGTAATTCTACATTGTTAAAATTGAGAATATATATGTCCACAACACTTCTGTTACGTTCTGACTTTGGCATATAAATATGTTTTTATTACATCTCAGAAAATTAAAGTTATCTTTTAACATATCATTCATTAAAGATTACATGTTTTGTGACCTGATGGTAAAAAAAAAAAGAAATGGTTTTAGGTGAATTTTTAAAAATAAGTTCATGTCCCCATTTCAGTACCCATAAGCGTGGAATCACTCATATATATATATATATATTTTTTTTTTTTTTGGGGGGGGAATGCTATTAAGATGAGCTAATCACGATGATTTGAAACTAATCTAACATGATAGGGCCTTTTGGTTTGGAGTAAATATACACCAGGAGAAGAGCAGGTGGTCCATCAAATCCGCAAATACATTTATTCTTTATTACATCTTCAAGCATTCATAGCTCCTGAGTACACAAGTGCTAATAAAAAAGAACAGGCTAATAAAAGGTGGTAACTGTGGTTCATTCATCCTGTTTCATATACTGATTCTGTGGAATTGCAAATCCTGAGTTGCGCCGAGGCTTCAAACGAAATTGGAACTGAAATGTGGAGAATGAATCATGAGGTGGGTTTGAACATCATTAGCTCCGTCGAGTCTCCTCAGAGGAATGCCTTATTTACACTCGTAGATCAACTCTATGATGTCTGAGTATGACGCTAACTGCACGGCAGCTTGGTGATGACTGAGGCAGTGGATTACGGGAGAAAATTCCACTTGACGTTGTCTACAAAAGACAAAAGCCAGGACTAGAAGCAGGAGAAACCTGAATTTATAGCAAAGACACAGAGAGAGAGAGAGAGAGAGAGAGAGAGAGAGAGAGAGAGACTCCGGATATCGATGAAGAGAAGGGTACCATGGTTACAAGGAGCTCATAGTGATGAAGCAATCGCTCTCCAGGAAGAAGAGATGAGGACGGAGAGAAAGAAAGAGAAATCGGGACAGAGGTACACAGAAAACTTAAGTAATTAATTTAAAAAATCAAATACTTTTTATTTTTTTATTGTTATTATATGTCTGTTTCACATTTTTTGACCTACTCATGCACTTTCTTATGAAGTACACGGATAAACTCTAAATTGGTGACTCAGAGTCTTCAGAAAGTAATATTTCATAAAAACGCCTAACTAGCAGAAGATATAACCTTCAGCCATTTTGCCCATCTAGCTTTATCAGTACATGTGTAAAGTACTAAAGCAGTATCTTTAAGCTTTAATGTAGCTTAGCTTCTTTTTCCTCATCGATTAACTTTTTACTTTAACTAATGCTAAGTGCAGTACATTTTCAAAACTAAAGAAATAATGAGATGGGCAGGACGTGAGAGAGAAAACAAGGAATAACGTGACAGCAGGAGACTGAAAAGGAAGGAATAGAAAGGGAGAAAGGGAGACAGAGCGATGTTTCGGGTTCCAGAAAAGAAGCGCGATCCGCCTCACTTTCTGCTCTCGCGCTCACTCTTCCACAGCGATCACACTGCCACGGGACATGAAGCGTAACTCAGATAAAGGCCCAGACTGCAATCAGAAACTACACACACTTAACCTGATTTCAGGAAGTCACACTTCACCAACACACCATCTGTCTGGATTTATATGTGAGGAGAATAAAATTTAGGAAAAGGTCCAGTGCAAATCCGATGGAGTACACGTGGATATGATGTGTGTTTCATCAAGGTCAGACTGAGTCAGCTGTAAAAACTCAGCTCACACGAGCATCTGATTCTCTGAGGGAGTGAAAGGTTTTAAACTCAAGTGCTTCTGCTCTTTTCTAGCGCTTTTGTTGGAGGTGCTGTGCAGAACTTGTGCACTCATGAAGGTTGATGAATGTTCTTTTGTGAGAAGATTTTGTTCCTAAAGCAGGTTTTAAGTCCACAGATTTCTGTGATGTCTCATAATGAAGCTCACAAACTGTAGAGCTTCTGCATGCTCTATATAAACTAACTACATGATTACCAACTGAAGAATTTGCATGTTATTATTTAGATCTGTTAAAATGTGATTCACTATTGAGCAAACGGTTCGACTTTACAAATTAGACAAAGGCCACACCTCCTTCAATTAGACTGGCAGATGCAAAGACCACACCTCCTTCACTTAGACTGGCAGATGCAAAGGCCACACCTCCTTCAATTAGACTGGCAGATGCAAAGGCCACACCTCCTTCAATTAGACTGGCAGATGCAAAGGCCACACCTCCTTCATTTAGACTGGCAGATGCAAAGGCCACACCTCCTTCATTTAGACTGGCAGGTGCAAAGGTCGCACCTCCTTTACTTAGAATGACAGGTTCAAAGGCCATACCTTCTTCACTTAGACTGAAAGGTAGAGGCCACACCTCCTTCACTTAGACTTATAGGCTCAAAGGCCACACCTCCTTCACTTAAACTGGCAGGCTCAAAGGCCACACCTCCTTCACTTAGACTGAAAGGTACAGAGGCCACACCTCCTTTACTTCGATTTACAAGCGCAAAGGCCACACCTCCTTCACTTCGATTTACAGGCTCAAAGACCACACCTCCTTCACTTCAATTTACTGGCTCAAAGGCCACACCTTCTTCACTTAGACTGAAAGGTACAGAGGCCACACCTCCTTCACTTTGATTTACAAGTGCAAAAGCCACACCTCCTTCACTTAGACTGACAGGTTCAAAGGCCACACCTCCTTCACTTAGACTGACAGACTCAAAGGCCACACCTCCTTCACTTCAATTTATAGGCTCAAAGACCACACCTCCTTCACTTAGACTGAAAGGTACAGAAGCCACACCTCCTTAACTTAGACTGACAGGCTCAAAGGCCACACCTCCTTCATTTAGACTGAAAGGTACACAGGCCACACCTCCTTCACTTCAATTTATAGGCTCAAAGGCCACACCTCCTTCACTTAGACTGAAAGGTACAGAAGCCACACCTCCTTAACTTAGACTGACAGGCTCAAAGGCCACACCTCCTTCATTTAGACTGAAAGGTACAGTGGCCACACCTCCTTCACTTAGACAGACATGCTCAAAGGCCGGCCACACCTCCTTCACTTAGAACTACAGGCTCAAAAGCCACACCTCCTTCACTTAGAGAAGAAAGAGAAGAAACCTTTATTCGTCACATGCACACTTCAAGCACAGTGAAATTCATCCTCTGCATTTAACCCATCTGAAGCAGTGAACACACGCACATACTCAGAGCAGTGGGCAGCCACACCAGAGCGCCCGGGGAGCAGTCAGGGGTTCGGTACCTCGCTCAAGGGCACCTCAGCCCAAGGCCGCCCCACGTCAACCTAATTGCATGTCTTTGGACTGTGGGGGAAACCGGAGCACCCGGAGGAAACCCACGCAGACATGGGGAGAACATGCAAATTCCACACAGAAAGGCCACCGCTGGCCGCTGGGTTCGAACCCGGAACCTTCTTGCTGTGAGGCGACCATGCAAACCACTACACCACCGTGCTGCCCTAATGAATGACAGGCTCAAAGGCCACACCTCCTTCACTTAGACTGAAAGGTACAGAGGCCACACCTCCTTCACTTAGGCTGAAAGGTATAGAGGCCACACCTTCACTTAGACTTACAGGCCCATAGGCCACACCTCCTTCACTTCCACTGAAAGGTACAGAGGCCACATCATTTTCCATGACACTAACGCTACGTTCACACTGCAAGGCTTAATGCTCAATTCCGATTTTTTTGTGAAATCCGATTTTTTTGTGAGGTCGTTCACATTAACAAATATATGCGACTTGTATGTGATCCTCAGTATGAACGAAAAGCGACCTAAAAGTGTTCCGCATGCGCATTGCAGGATACGACGACGTCACACGCAGTGAGCATGGCCAGTGTTTACGGAAGTAAAACCGCCCGGTTGCGGTATGACCCATCCAATCTAGCTTGAATAGCTGCATCCCCCCAAATGGAAATCAGCTCCCTAACCTCTGCGTCCTTCCATTGAGAAGATTCAGAACCTTCACAGCCCGAAGCGTCCCTCGCATTGATGTCATGCGCAGGGGCGCAGATACGTTTTTTGAACTGGGGGGGACAAAGCTGCCAGCAAACCAACCCCAACCCCGATATGCCTGTCAAACTTGTTGTTAGTAACCATAGCAACCAAGCTCGAGCTCGCAACCTGTGCAGTCTGCGCAGCGCAACCAACCGAATATCAGTCTTTGTTTTGTTTTATGTGAGTTGTTGCAACTATGTATACACTGCCCTGCACCTCAATAAACCGAATGGTAATTAGTCTTTTGATTTTTCCGTGAGGTTTGCCTTATGCAAAGAAAGACAGCATAGACGTTTTTCCCTCCCTATAAGTAGGGGGGACCGAACGAGGTGAATTTAAATATGACTCGTCCCACCCTCTATCTGCGCCCATGATTATGCGCCATGTTGTTGTAACTTTTTTTGAGAGACCCGCCGCCTACTTCAGCGCAGAATAGTGACGTTTGTGGCTTGTTGATGACGTGTAAGTCGGATGAATGCGACCTGGCGGTTCAGACTGAAGTCGCATATGAAAAGAGCGGATAGGGATCGGAATTAGGACCACATATCCAAACGGCCTGGGTCGGATTTGAAAAAATCGGATCTGTGTCGTTCATATTGTCAATAAAAGATCGGATACAGGTCACATATGGGCGAAAAGATCGGATTTGAGTCACTTCAGCCTGCAGTGTGAACGTAGCCTAACAGACACAGAGACCATACCTTCACTGCTACTGATGGACAGAGGCCACACCTCCTTCAATGAATCTAAGACATACAGGCCACACCTCCTTCAACAAGGCTGATCCCTTCCAATTTAAAGATTTTAGTCGATGTGTCTCATTTATTTCCTCAATAGCTGAAAGCTGTGCAAAGCCCCAAATAAAAACAGTATTTCATCCAGTAAGGGACGATGATAATATTGAAACCATGACAAAATATTAGAAAACGACTCTGAATGAATATTTTAAAGTGTGTTGACATCAGATTTGTGCTCCAGAGAGCATTAGAGTAGCAGTAAGGCAAGGTGCTGTGATATAGATTAATAAACTGTACAGGATACGGTACATCTCTTATCAACTGAAACATCTTCTGGAAGTCCAGGTAGTGGGCCTGTTAAGCATAACAATTGTGCACAAAATGAAAAAAGCATGAAACTTTCAGGGTTTGTTCTTGAAGGCATAAGCTTTAATTTGAGACGTGGAGGCATTCTCAGTTTGACCTCTGGGGTCAGCTAGAGGTCATTGACCTCCATGATATCACATTTCTATGCATGAAATTAGAAAAGGCTGTATCTTAACATCTAAATGTGATGTAAATGTAAAATAAATGTGTTTTTCCATGTGCCTGGACATGAAAAAATCAGATATAATACTGATATTCCTCTTAGGTGTAACTTCAGGGGTCAGGTAGAGGTCATTGACCTTTGAAATTTGAAGTTTCTATGCATGAAATTCTAGATGGGTGTATCTTAGGATCTAAATGTGATAGAAATGTGAAGTTAATGTGTATTTCCTTGTTTCTGACCATGAGAAACCCATTTTTGATACTGATATTACTCTTACAGGTCATCTCTGGGGTCAGCTAGAGGTCACTGACCTCCAGCATAATGCATTTCTATGCATAAAACGGGTGTACCTCAGGTTCTAAATGTGATAGAAATGTAAACTAAATTTGTATTTCTATGATTCTGTACATGAGAAACCCATTTTTGATACTGATATCATTCTGAGAGGTCAACATCATGGAGAACAGGCAAGGTTGGGAAACATCCCACATTTTGATAAATCTATATAAAAATCTCATGTGTTTTGGATTGTAAGAAACAATTCCATATGAATATGAACATGACAGAAATATACTTCAACTTGTCAGAAATTATAAACTTTAACTAATCAAAAACTTGAACTGCAATCAAAACTCTAAATGCAGTGTAAACAGTTGAACAGGTTCCATAAAGAACATTTTAAAATCACTATAGTATCTACATTTATTCTAAGGGCCTTGACCTTTGGGGATTACAATGTTGGCCTATAAATTGTAACTACAGAACACTGGAAAACAGAACACTGAAAACAGAACACTGAAAACAGAACACTGAAACAGAAACACTGAAAACAGAACACTGGAAACAGAACACTGAAAACAGAACACTGAAACAGAAACACTGAAAACAGAACACTGAAACAGAAACACTGAAAACAGAACACTGGAAAACCACACCCCTTGCCCCACTCTGAACCGCGGGAAAATAATGGGCTACACACAAAACATGAACATGAAAATTCCGTTGAATCTCTACCTCTGCTAGACTGACATATAGTTATTCCTGTGAATTTAGAATTGCCCTATCAATGTCCAACATTAAAATGACTGAAAATTAAACTACAATATACTGTATTCTTCAACTCTAGTGCAAATGAGAGCAAATGCTCCAAAACATTACTCACTTTGAAATTATCAATGGAAATGGGGCAACTGTGTTCAGCTTCTGACATAGTTTGTGACCACTGGAGATGTTTTACTTATCAGAAATGAGTTGTGTCATGTCCAGAAACATGGAATCATATATTTACTTTACATTTACAGTATTTCACATTTTAATCCAAAGATAGATTGTTTCTAATTTCATGCTTAGAAATGCATTATCGTGGAGGTCAGTGACCTCTAGCTGACCTCAGAGGTGACTTATAAAAATGATATCAGTATTAGAAATTAGTTTATCATGGCCAGAAACATGGAAATACACATTTAGTTTACATTTCTATCACATTTAGAACCTAAGATACACCCGTTTCTAATTTCGTGCATAGATATGCATTATGCTGGAGGTCAGTGACCTCTAGCTGACCCCAGAGATGACCTGTAAGAGTAATACCAGTATTAAAAATGGGTTTCTCATGGTCAGAAACAAGGAAATACACATTAATTTCACATTTCTATCACATTTAGATCCTAAGATACACCCGTCTAGAATGTCTCATCTCATCTCATTATCTCTAGCCGCTTTATCCTTCTACAGGGTCGCAGGCAAGCTGGAGCCTATCCCAGCTGACTACGGGCGAAAGGCGGGGTACACCCTGGACAAGTCGCCAGGTCATCACAGGGCTGACACATAGACACAGACAACCATTCACATTCACACCTACGGTCAATTTAGAGTCACCAGTTAACCTAACCTGCATGTCTTTGGACTGTGGGGGAAACCGGAGCACCCGGAGGAAACCCACGCGGACACGGGGAGAACATGCAAACTCCACACAGAAAGGCCCTCGCCGGACCCGGGGTTCGAACCCAGGACCTTCTTGCTGTGAGGCGACAGCGCTAACCACTACACCACCGTGCCGCCCCGTCTAGAATGTCATGCATAGAAACTTCAAATTTCAAAGGTCAATGACCTCTACCTGACCCCTGAAGTTACCCCTAAGAGGAATATCAGTATTATATATGATTTTTTCATGCCCAGTAACATGGAAAAACACATTTATTTTCTATTTACATCACATTTAGGTGTTAAAATACAGCCTTTTCTAATTTCATGCATAGAAATGTGCCATCATGGAGGTCAATGACCTCTAGCTGACCCCAGAGGTCAAACTGAGAATGCCTCCACATCTCAAATTAAAGCTTATGCCTTCAAGAACAAACTCTGAAAGTTTCATGCTTTTTTCATTTTGTGCACAATTCTTCTGATAATAAGAGCTTAACAGCCCCACTAAGGCGAATTCACCGACTACTACTGGATGGTTCAAATGATCTGGATGGCTAAAGAGAGATCAATCAGCAGACGCCGCTGCCATGACTTTCATTCATCCTTTCCTGAAATCCAGCAATGCAGGCGCAGTGGGAAGATAAAAACGTCAATGGGCAAACGAGAGAGAGAGAGAGAGAGAGAGAGAGAGAGAGAGAGAGAGTGAGAGCGAGAAAACAGTCCTGTCCATTCAAGTCCACTGCTACACACTGCGTGAAGAGTAATATCTCATGTTACACATCTTCTACACACTGTTTAAATTATTAAAGGCGCCTTCATGTCAAAATGCTCTGAAACAACACACAATAACATTCTGTATAGCTGGAAAATTACACCGTCTCAGGAAACAGTGATGATCTGGGATTTGGATATTTTATATTTTACCACCAGTCTGAATGGATGGAACGTGTTAACAATGTAAGGACTTCATTATCACATCACTGGACAACAGCGATTATAAAAATTTTTTATTAATGACAATATCTTGTCATGCTTTTTAACCATTTGTAGTTACACTTAGACTTCAGTCATAACAGCTATACTTGTATTGCAAGACAAAAAAACCTAGAGATCCAATACGAGCAAAACCTGGTGGATCAGATATTAGAGAAAAGGGATCAGATATCAGATCCTGCAACACATGGAAGTGGAAATGTTTACATACTGTACCAAGAGACTATTTATTTCATTTATACTACCGTTCAAAAGTTTGGGGTCACTGTGAAATGTCCTTATTTTTGAAAGAAAAGCACTGTTCTTTTCAATGAAGATCACTTTAAACTAATCAGAAATCCACTCTATACATTGCTAATGTGGTAAATGACTATTCTAGCTGCAAATGTGTGGTTTTTGGTGCAATATCTCCATAGGTGTATAGAGGCCCATTTCCAGCAACTCTCACTCCAGTGTTCTAATGGTACAATGTGTTTGCTCATTGCCTCAGAAGGCTAATGGATGATTAGAAAACCCTTGTACAATCATGTTAGCACAGCTGAAAACAGTTGAGCTCTTTAGAGAAGCTATACAACTGACCTTCCTTTGAGCAGATTGAGTTTCTGGAGCATCACATTTGTGGGGTCGATTAAATGCTCAAAATGGCCAGAAAAATGTCTTGACTATATTTTCTATTCATTTTACAACTTATGGTGGTAAATAAAAGTGTGACTTTTCATGCAAAACACAATTGTCTGGGTGACCCCAAACTTTTGAACGGTAGTGTAAATGTGTGAGTTTAGTACTGTGAAAAGCTTTAGGTTAAAAAAAAACAAAACTGTCTTCTTGTTGTTAAAGAAAATGATATTGAGCAGGTTTTCGGAGGAATCGGTATCAGTAGTGGTATCGTTATCGGTTGATACTTTACATTTCAGTAAAGTAATATATCAGAAAAGAAAAAGCAGAAAAAAAACAGAAAAAGCATTATTATCATACCATCTTTGGTTGCTATAGAAACGATAACATATTAGAATGAGCGCATTACATATTACATAATCTGATTATTTATGTTTTTTTTATTATTTACTTTCTGATTCAAGAATTCAGCAGGGGTATAACTGGTATCATTTTGCCACAAGAGCATCTCTGGAGAAGAAAAAAAACAACCCAAAACCTACAGTTGAATTGAATTGTTCTTCTGGTCTTTAACACCGAGGATCGCCACAGTCTATTTCATTTGCTATCTCGGTGAAACAAGTATCTACCTCCTGCTTCACTCCTAATTACTTTTTCCCTCAAAGCAGATCGAAGGAGATGTGGTTTGTTCGTTCTCTTCCTGCTCCTGACTTCCCTGTCTTTTGGAGAGCTGGGATGAAAAGGGTAAGCGAACATCACATGTGTCGCAGATGACAGAAAATCAGCCCGGGTTCTCGGGATGTGGCTTTCGGACACAAACCGAGTTGTTAAATATGCCGCTGTCTTCTGTGTTTGTGTGTGTGTGTGTGTCTCATTCAGCCTGTACTCCAGCCAAAGTATATTTACAAATTGGTCGGTTCACTGAACTTATTTTTGGTGCCTTATTTATATATTTAACCCACTTAGATTAAATCCAGCCCATTAAGAACCCGATGTGGTTTAATGACTACTTTGTGAAGTGGGATAATTAACGGGCAGAGGCCAGGCTGTAATTTTTCTTCCCTGCGCTTCACTCTGAAGCCTGCAGACTCTCTTCTTCTTCTTCTTCTTCTCCTCCTTTACGTCTTTCGCCCTGCTTCCCTCCCTCATCCCTCCCACCCTCGTGCGCATGCAGCACATCCTGAGGAGACGGTCGCCACGGGAACCGAGGCCGAGTCAGGGAGGTGACGTAATGCTGCCGTCTCCTCGTGGAGGCTGCAGTAATTCAGGACAGGCACAGAGGGAAGTGTGTGTGTAAGAGAGAGAGAGACAAACTTCACCACAGCATCTTCTGTCGAACCTCCTCTTAAAGAATTTAACAGGAATCTCCCACCTCAGTGATGGCTCTCTGATGCAGACCATTATTTTACCTCAAGTTAGTGTTTTAATGGACTAAAGGTTGCACCATTTCTAAGCCAATAAGACACGCCCCCCACATTTTGTCTGCCTGTAGAATAAAAATGAATATTTAACTCCTGTGGCTTTGTTGTACATGTTGGATAATCAGCCATAACATTAAAACCACCATTATGCAGGTCCTAATATTGCGCCACCAAAACAGCCGTGACCCTTCGACCCTGGACTCTACAAGACCTCTGAAGGTGTTCTGTGCTATCAGACACCAAGAGCCTTTAAGTTGTGAGGTCGGGCCTCCATGGATTCGACTTGTTTGTCCAGTACATCCCACAGATCCTGGATCAGATTGAGATCTGGGGAATTTGGAAGCAGAGTCAACACCTTGAACTCTTTATGTTACTCAAATCATTCCTGAACCATTTCTACAGAGTGTCAGGGAGCATTAGACTGCTGAAACAGGCCACTACCATTAACGAACAGCATTGCCGTGAAGACTCAAAGGCCACGCCTCCACCCCTGTCCTACCACACCTGGACTGACAGGTCCAGGATCCACGCCTCCTTCAAAATGATTGACAGACACACAGGATATGCCGCCTTCCTTCAGCTGAGAGATATATAGGCCACATCTCTTTCAATAAGATTGATTGATGCAGAGGCCACGCCTCCTTCATTGGAGCTGACAGATATATTTATATAGGCCACGCCTCCTTCACTAGGACAATGCAAAACAATCCATATCCATATGGTGTCTAGGTAAGTTATAGTGATATAGTGTTACTTCTGAAGGATTCCCACAGTGTGTGTGTGTGTGTGTGTGTGTGTGTGTGTGTGTGTGTGTGTGTGTGTGTGTGTGTGTAAAACCACTAACCCTATTAATCTCAAATGATCTGCATTCATAAAGCTATATCTGCTCTAAAATCAACTAATATCAATATAAACCTCAGGGGAAAACGAAAATAAGAGAACTGCATCGTAATAGTTAAAATATTGTAGTCATTATACAACTAACGACAGGACCCAAGTCACGGTGAAGCTGTAACTGTGTGTCAAATTGGAAAATAACACGATTTCATTGGCCGATAATATGCAATTACATCTTTAATTACATCTTCAATACCGTAAACATGCCAGCTCTCCGCCGAGTTTAAGATGAACTTTAAATAAGCTCCAATAAAAGGCCCTGAAGCTGAACAGCTCCGGAAACGTAACAGAGAGAGAGAGAGAGAGAGAGAGAGAGAGAGAGAGAGAGAGAGAGAGAGAGATACACACAGAAAGAGATAGAAAGAGACAGAGAGAGCAATACAGAGAGAGATACACACAGAGAGAAAGAGAGAGATACACAGAGAGAAAGAAACAGATAGATAGATAGATAGATAGATAGATAGATAGATAGATAGATAGATAGATAGATAGATAGATAGATAATTAAATATAATAAACTAAAATATACTGAAATATGAATAAAATACACTACCGTTCAAAAGTTTGGGGTCACCCAGACAATTTTGTGTTTTCCATGAAAAGTCACACTTTTATTTACCACCATAAGTTGTAAAATGAATAGAAAATATAGTCAAGACATTTTTCTGGCCATTTTGAGCATTTAATCGACCCCACAAATGTGATGCTCCAGAAACTCAATCTGCTCAAAGGAAGGTCAGTTTTATAGCTTCTCTAAAGAGCTCAACTGTTTTCAGCTGTGCTAACATGATTGTACAAGGGTTTTCTAATCATCCATTAGCCTTCTGAGGCAATGAGCAAACACATTGTACCATTAGGCCCTGTTTACATTATTTCGAATCAGCGGATCATCAGATTAACGTTTTTAAAACGATTCGCGTGCACACAGCAACGCCAATACACGATTCGCGTGCACACAGCAACACCAATACACGGATACGCTAATCACATGACTAATTAGACGGCACGTCACATGATCCCAGTGCATATCGGGCATGCGCAAGTCACTCACCACTTGCAAGTGGAAGGATGGCAAGCGAACACCTTCTCTAGCAGATAAACACACCTGGCTGTGATGTTCATGTTCTCACTGAGTTTAAGCGCCTGAAGGAGGTTGAAATGTGTAAATAAACCTCAGTGCAGCTCAGCGCTTCCTCCTGCGCTCCAAATCACTCCGCCCTGAACAGCGAGTGCCCTCTGGAGGGTGCGCACTCCGGCCCTGCGCAGCTCACAGAGCGCGCGAGTGAAGCGCACGAGCAGTGATTCGGGACTGAGCCGCTGTGTGTGTGATCCCAACGCCAGCGAATCAGGAAGATGGATGTCACAGTGACTTTGTCCAATGACGACGTCAGCTAGAGCTCAGCACAGCGTATCCGCGTATCCTCAATGTTTACACAGCACCGGACCAGACACGAACTGGATTGAATACGTGGGCTCTGGCGGATTCCCGTTTCCCGGCGTTTTAATGTGAACGGACAGTGCATCCGCGAAGAAAACGAGACAGATACGGTCTAATGTAAATTTGGCCTTAGAACACTGGAGTGAGAGTTGCTGGAAATGGGCCTCTATACACCTATGGAGATATTGCACCAAAAACCAGACATTTGCAGCTAGAATAGTCATTTACCACATTAGCAATGTATAGAGTGGATTTCTGATTAGTTTAAAGTGATCTTCATTGAAAAGAACAGTGCTTTTCTTTCAAAAATAAGGACATTTCAAAGTGACCCCAAACTTTTGAACGGTAGTGTAACTGAAATAATAAACTAAAATCAAAACAAAAATATAGAAAATAAATATCAGTGTATCAGTGACTGTCCATCTATTTTCTTTTTATCTTTGACATAAACTTGACGTTACTTAAGCAATCTTTAACACATTTATGTGAACTATTAACCCACTTTTTTCCTCGTTATTAAAAATGTGTACATCATAGCCCATTAGTCACACATTACACAAGCTTTTCATGTTGCAAGGAAAAGATTAAGATGAAGATTCAGTCGTGCCGAGAGAACACAGAGTTTCAGAAATCAATAAATGAAACTCAAAATGTAAACGCTGTCTATTTTCACTCACAAAAAAAAAAAAAAAGCACAAAGTGCACAGTTTTGGCAAATCTCCTGAAAAAAGTCACTGATTTTGCTTTGCCTTTTTTTTTCTTTTGGAAAACTCCACATGAACACAGAAAGTAAATGAGAGCAGCTGATCTGATCCGCCCACAGGCCCGGGTTCTGAGGTGAGACCCGAGTAAAAGTGGAAACACTCAAGATTCTAGTGAAAAAACCCTCCTAAATTTATATAAAGCATTAACATTACACGAAGAGATCTAAATTTTTTTCTGCTTTTGCTCTTTTTCAAAGACTCCTCTAAGTTTGATCAGATTTTATTTCAATTGCAAGTTGTACTTTTATTTATGTGGTAATTACAACCCCAATTCCAAAAAAGTTGGGACAAAGTACAAATTGTAAATAAAAACGGAATGCAATAATTTACAAATCTCAAAAACTGATATTGTATTCACAATAGAACATAGACAACATATCAGTTGTTGAAAGTGAGACATTTTGAAATTTCATGCCAAATATTGGCTCATTTGAAATTTCATGACAGCAACACATCTCAAAAAAGTTGGGACAGGGGCAATAAGAGGCTGGAAAAGTTAAAGGTACAAAAAAGGAACAGCTGGAGGACCAAATTGCAACTCATTAGGTCAATTGGCAATAGGTCATTAACATGACTGGGTATAAAAAGAGCATCTTGGAGTGGCAGCGGCTCTCGGAAGTAAAGATGGGAAGAGGATCACCAATCCCCCTAATTCTGCGCCGACAAATAGTGGAGCAATATCAGAAAGGAGTTCGACAGTGTAAAATTGCAAAGAGTTTGAACATATCATCATCTACAGTGCATAATATCATCAAAAGATTCAGAGAATCTGGAAGAATCTCTGTGCGTAAGGGTCAAGGCCGGAAAACCATACTGGGTGCCCGTGATCTTCGGGCCCTTAGACAGCACTGCATCACATACAGGCATGCTTCTGTATTGGAAATCACAAAATGGGCTCAGGAATATTTCCAGAGAACATTATCTGTGAACACAATTCACCGTGCCATCCGCCGTTGCCAGCTAAAACTCTATAGTTCAAAGAAGAAGCCGTATCTAAACACGATCCAGAAGCGCAGACGTCTTCTCTGGGCCAAGGCTCATTTAAAATGGACTGTGGCAAAGTGGAAAACTGTTCTGTGGTCAGACGAATCAAAATTTGAAGTTCTTTATGGAAATCAGGGACGCTGTGTCATTCAGACTAAAGAGGAGAAGGACGACCTGAGTTGCTATCAGCGCTCAGTTCAGAAGCCTGCATCTCTGATGGTATGGGGTTGCATTAGTGCATGTGGCATGGGCAGCTTACACATCTGGAAAGACACCATCAATGCTGAAAGGTATATCCAGGTTCTAGAGCAACATATGCTCCCGTCCAAACGATGTCTCTTTCAGGGAAGACCTTGCATTTTCCAACATGACAATGCCAAACCACATACTGCATCAATTACAGCATCATGGCTGCGTAGAAGAAGGGTCCGGGTACTGAACTGGCCAGCCTGCAGTCCAGATCTTTCACCCATCATAAAACGCATCATAAAACGGACGATACGACAAAAAAGACCTAAGACAGTTGAGCAACTAGAATCCTACATTAGACAAGAATGGGTTAACATTCCTATCCCTAAACTTGAGCAACTTGTCTCCTCAGTCCCCAGACGTTTACAGACTGTTGTAAAGAGAAAAGGGGATGTCTCACAGTGGTAAACATGGCCTTGTCCCAACTTTTTTGAGATGTGTTGTTGTCATGAAATTTAAAATCACCTAATCTTTCTCTTTAAATGATACATTTTCTCAGTTTAAACATTTGATATGTCATCTATGTTCTATTCTGAATAAAATATGGAATTTTGAAACTTCCACATCATTGCATTCTGTTTTTATTTACAATTTGTACTTTGTCCCAACTTTTTTGGAATCGGGGTTGTATTATCAGTACTGTATTATTATCGAGCTAAATTTTGGCTAATTTATTGAGCTCTGCTTCACTTCATTCCCAAACAAACCCTTTATTAGCATTTAATCATAAAATTATCCTCAGCAGCTTCCTGTTCAAGACTTTCATAGCAAGTGAAAAAGAGAAAGAATATTTGTTTTTGCAAAAAAACAAAATAAACAAGAATTAATTTTTTTTTAAAAATCACACCGATACTATTAATCTGTGATGAAATGTATTTTCCTTTAAAAATGGGCAAAATGGTCAACAAATACAGAGAGGAATTTTTAATCATTTTAAAATTACTATTAATTTTTAAAATGCCTTTCTCTCTCAATTTAAAGCGAGACGGCCTTTCGATTTCATAAAATCGGTGAAATTTGGTTCCCTCTGAAATGTGGTGATTGTGATATCTGTTTATTTCCGTAATATCTCACAAAATATCAGGCCATTCTGTGGCTGGGAAGTTCTTTAATTTGAGGGGATTAAAGCAAATAATGTGCATGAAATCGCTCGCTTCGTGCAGTCAAGCAGACAGAGGAAGTCCGTGTGCGCATGCGCAGGTTTACCTTCTTCTTCTTCTTTTGGGTTTTACGGCAGCTGGCATCCACAGTGTCGCATTACTGCCATCTACAGGTTTCCCTTTGAGCGTGCACTGACAGTTCCATCATTCTGGCGCTAAATGAACAGCTGATCACACCGAGGTGCTCGCCGAGCGCCCATATTTATTAGTTTGGTCCTGCGTTTCCTTTCCTTCATATATAACATAACGTCTTTTCTTCTCGCTTTCTTTCCGTTACTGTAGTCAGTCTTTCACATTTCATTCACACACTCATGTCCTCCATTTTTCTCTCCTGTTTCAAATTTGTATCCTACAATGCCTTTTGCAAACAGGGAAAGCCCACCACGTGATGCATGATGTAGTATCTTGAATTGGGTCATGGTGAAGCAGGAAAAAATAGTGGAGAATTTAGGGCCATGTGGCTCTAAATTCATTAATTGTTCTTTTTTTTTTTTAAATTGGAAATCTGTGATTCGAATTCTGTAGCTTTCGGTCACTAAACAAAAATAATTAGGTGTCAGGGAAAATTCTTTTTATGACCTACAGTTGAAAAATCTGAAAGGCAGTCTACCTTTAAGACAATAAAATGCACTGTAAAACCCGATAAGGTCACTGAGCTCAAAAATTTTATTGAAACCGATTACGTAAAAATTTTTGAGGTAAGTAACTTAAATTTTTTAAGGTAAGATTTCTTAAAAATTACAATTAAGTGTAACTCTAGTGTAATTTTTAAGAAATCTTACCTTAAAAAATTTAAGTTACTTACCTCAAAAATTTTTACGTAATTGGTTTCAATAAAATTTTTGAGCTCAGTGACCTTATCGGGTTTTACAGTGTGTAAGAATAAAGGAATAAAAAGTCCTTTAGAAAATTTACAAATTAGGGTAAATTTAACAAAAAAAAAAAGGATCACCACAAAATAATTAAAAACTAAGGCTTTATCTGACAATTCAATATTTTTAAGTTTTAAGAGCCCCCCCCAAAAAAACCCCAGATCATTTGAACTTTAAATATATATTTTAATATTCCTAAGTAATAGTTGTAAAATGTCTCATATATTCAGTAGCATTTAAATAAAATATTCATAACATTAATTCTTAATTCCAATTCCTTAATTTAGTTTTTAGTGACTACGTTTTAGCTAATGAAAAGTTGAGTAAAAATGTTTGCTAGCTAAATTTAACAGCAAACAAATGAATAAAATATGACAGTAAATGTAAGATTGTAAAATAAAGACTAAAATTAAAATCATATTAGCTGCCAAAATTGAACACTTCATTAGCCTTCACTAGCATTAGCCGCCATTAGCCTTGACTAGCTTTCATTAAATTTCACTATCCTTCACTAGACTGTATTAATCTTTATTAACCTTCACTAGCCTCTTATTAGCCTTTACTACACTTCATTGAGCTCTACTAGCGTTCATTAGCCTTCCATAACCTTCACTAGCCTCTCCTTAGTCTTCACTAACCTACATGCATCTTTACTAGCCTTCACTAACCTTCATTAAATTTCAGGAGCCTTCGTTACCATTCACTAGCCTTTACTAGCTTTTCTTAACCTTCACTCGCCTTCATTAACCTTCATTCAAGTTCACTAGCCTTCACTAGACTTTAGTAGCCTTTCCTGCCCTTCACTCGCCTTCATTTTATTTATTTCATTACCTTGCACGGCCTGAAGCTTGTGAGTCTGGATGATGATGCAGAGCTGCAGGACGAGTTGAGGCGCGCTCTCCAGGAAGGTGGCGAGCAGGTGGAGCATGCTGACATCAGCGTACTCGTACACCATCCTCCAATAGAACCTCCAGCGGTCGTTCTCACTGCTGCGCCTACTCCGGATGCCCAGGTAGATGGTGTGTAAATACCTGAGGAGGAGCAGGTAGTTACTTTAGAATAATCTCATCATATAAAAGTCTATAACTTAATATAAAACTTAACAAATACTTGATATAAACGCTGTATTAAAGAGTCACTCCTCTCTGGTTGAATCTTAAATGGTACTAATTGGATATAAAGTGCACTACAAAGGTGCTATAATGTTATATCACACAGACAAAACCCATCCCATTAAGCCAGAACCATCCGTGCAAATCAATCCAAAATCCTCACTGAATACTACTCCAGTGATGTCATGGTCTCTTCCAGGATGACTCCGCCCCATCCATAGGCTACGGTATGGGATTCACTGACAAGGATGAAAATGATGTAAACACTATATGATGGTCTTCACAGTCACCTGATCTAAACCCAAGTGAACGTCTACATGAGATTCTCATCACCGCCATCATGGAAACACCAACGAAGGAAGATCTTTAGGTCGGAACGGTGTTCTTTTTAATCCAGTACACTTCCAGAGACTTGTAGAATCCATTAATTTGTCCTCCGTCTTATTACAGCAAATGACTCATTCGTTTACAGCGTTGTTCAATATTTCTAGGCAACTCGTCCACCTGAGCTGAACTGAAACAAAGTTGTGTGTGATATTTCTGCATTGTTTCCACTCTGTCCCAGATTGAGGATCTACAGTACTGAGTGCTCAGCTGCTGCCTGGAAGGCTGGGATAAGGCAGTTAGTGCATCATCGCCCTGGCAGCTAGGAGGCTTTACGACTTTTAGGACTCTTTCCATATCTGAAGTGCTTCTGGCTTTACTACTGCATCTCTGCCAAAAACATATCCTGATCCCTGATGGGCAACCAGCCAAAGAGACCCACTCTCTCTCTCTCTCACACACACACACACACACACACACACACACACTTTCTTCCAGCCGGGACCAAAAGGCCGACTCTACTACCAACCACATTTTTTTAAACTCCATCCGTTATAAAAAACAAATAAAGTTTTATTATATGATACTCTCACACAAGATTAAATTTAGTAGGGATGATGATTACAGTACATCAGCAGTGATTAAAGGATTTAATAACAATTCTTTACACAGCAGCGCTGCTGAATTCTGGATTGGTCCGAAGGTGTTGATGTTGATTAATTTTCCATAAAACAGCAGCTCTGACAGTAGTGCAGCTACAAATCACAGGTTTACATTAAAGCTAGACGGCCTTTCGATTTCATAAAATTGGTGAAATTTAGTTTGGTCTGAAATGTGGTGATTGTGATATCTGTTTATTTCTGTAATATCTCACAAAATATCAGGCCATTCTGTGGCTGGGAAGTTATTTAATTTGAGGGGATTAAAGCAAATAATGTGCATGAAATCGCTCGCTTTGTGCAGCCAAACAGACAGAGGAAGTCCGTGTGCGCATGTGCAGGTTTCCCTTTGAGCGTGCACTGACAGTTCCATCATTCTGGCGCTAAACGAACAGCTGATCACACCGAGGTGCTCGCTGAGCGCCGATATTTATTTATTAGTTTGGTCCTGTGTTTCCTTTCCTTTGTATATAACATAACGTCTTTTCTTCTCGCTTTCTTTCCGTTACTGTAGTCAGTCTTTCATGTTTCATTTGCATACTCACATCCTCCATTTTTCTCTCCTGTTTCAAATTTGTATCCCACAATGCCTTGCACGAACAGGGAAAGCCCACCATGTGATGCATGACGTAGTATCTTGTATTGGGTCATGGTGAAGCAAGAAAAAAAAACTAATAAAATTGGAAGTCTGTGATTCGAATCCAGTAGCTTTCGGTCACTAAACAAAAATTATTGGGTGTCGGGAAAAATTATTTTTATGACCTACACTTGAAAAATCTGAAAGGCAGAGTACCTTTAATGCGCTTGTTCTAATCCAGGGCTTTTCAAAGTGTGGGGTGCACCTCCCCTAGGGGGCGCCAGAGTTCTTCAGTGGGGGCGCAACGTGAGGAAAAATAAACCAGAATAAGTTACTATTGCGGACATTTAGCGAACTTCAGCTAGCCTTTGCCAGAGACAAAATGGATCGATTTTTAGTACCTAAAGCTACAGTGAGTGAGGAGACAGAGTCTGGGCCAAGCAAAAACAGAAGGAAGTATGACCACGATTATTTAAAGTTTGGATTTTCATGGACTGGATCTGAAGATGCTCCACTGCCACAGTGTTGTCTGCCAAGAGGTGCTAGCTAACGATGCTATGAGATGTTTAAAATGTGTAAAACAAGATGTTTAAAAAAAAAGCACAGATGTTTAAAATGTGTAAAAAAAGATGTTTTAAAAAGCACAGATGTTTAAAATGTGTAAAAAAAAAGATGTTTTAAAAAGCACAGATGTTTAAAATGTGTTAAAAGATGTTTTAAAAAAGCACATATGTTTAAAATGTGTAAAAAATATGTTTTAAAAAGCACAGATGTTTAAAATGTGTAAAAAAAGAGGTTTTAAAAAAGCACAGATGTTTAAAATGTGTAAAAAAGATGTTTGAAAAAGCACAGATGTTTAAAATGTGTAAAAAAAGATGTTTTAAAAAGCACAGATGTTTAAAATGTGTAAAAAAGATGTTTTAAAAAGCACAGATGTTTAAAATGTGTAAAAAAGAGGTTTTAAAAAAGCACAGATGTTTAAAATGTGTAAAAAAAAAAGATGTTTTAAAAAGCACAGATGTTTAAAATGTGTAAAAAAATATGTTTTAAAAAAGCACAGATGTTTAAAATGTGTAAAACGAGATGTTTTAAAAAAAGCACAGATGTTTAAAATGTGTAAAAAAAGTTTTAAAAAAGCACAGATGTTTAAAATGTGTAAAAAAAGATGTTTTAAAAAGCACAGATGTTTAAAATGTGTAAAACGAGATGTTTAAAAAAAAGCACAGATGTTTAAAATGTGTAAAAAAGTTTTAAAAAGCACAGATGTTTAAAATGTGTAAAAGAAAAAATAAAAATGTGTACAACAACCATTTTTTTAAATACGAATGGAACATTAAATATAGCAACAACAAAAATTGTAAGGGGGGGCGCTGTTGTTTATTTGCTCTCTGAGGGGGGGCTGACTCTCCCACACTTTGAAAACCCCTGTTCTAATACATTCAACAGTAACAACTCATTAGTATAAATACGGAGGTAATTATAGGAAGTCGTGCGCACTGATTGGTCGAGAGATTCGGACTATTTCTCGATAATCGCCTTGAGCGACTTGGCAAAATGGCGGCCAATCGCTTCGTCAGCGTAAGTGAGGAAGAATTACACAGGATGAAAGAAAATGCTGTTCCTAAAATAAAAGCACTAAAGATGCTCTGAAGTTTGGTGTAAAATTATTCAAAGGGAAGGTGGGATTGTGATTTATTTTATTTGAGCCAGATGGACTGGCTTGAGTATTTCAGAAAATTTCACCCAGAGTTTACCCAGAATGGTGCGACAAACAAAAAACATCATTGAGTGAGTGAGTGAGTGAGTGAGTGAGCGACAGTTCTGTGGGTGGAAACGAATGCCTTGTTGATAAGAGAGGGTCAGAGATCAGAAAACGGACAGATTTGTGGTGGTTCAAGATTTTTTTTGTCAGGAAGGATACATGCATGTCAACCTATACGGAATGTCCGTATTTTATATGGATTTGATTCAATAAACGTAGTATACGGGCGTACAAATAAAGTTATACGGATTCTTTAAAAAAACTTCAATATTTATTTAGAGCTATAATCAATTCCCACGATGATAAAAGAGCGCATAATATTTACAAACGTACTGTACACCACAGAAAGCACAAACAGCCAGTAAAGAGTCTTATGAAATTGCGCGTTATCTTGTGGTAGCGAGACTTCGTTCCACTTCTGATCATGCGCACACCGCATTGCGAGAATCCTGCCAACCGGGAAGTAGAGCCCTGCACTCCCGCCGGAGTCCCGCGGGACCCGTGGGACCCACCGCAAAGCAGTGTGTCGTGGGACAAATTTTGAAAGCTCATTGCGGGCGTGGGTGGGAGGGGGAGTGCACAATGCGGGCACGGGCAGGAGAGGTGATAAGCTGCAGTCCCGCTAACTAAAAGCGTGTTTAAAATAAAATTTATAAATTATTAATTTATGTCCATCATATATAATTTGTGCTGGATATTTTATTTGGCATTAATAAAAACATTTTAAGATGCCTAAATTTGCGGATGTGGTTGTGGCAGCGGGGGCGTGGCCAAGCAGCAGTCTGTGAATGGAGGGCGGGGTCGGGGAAGGTAAGTGGCTAGGTCATTACACCTGATGTCAATTTGTGTGTGTGTGTGTGTGTGTTTGTTTGTTGCAGGGATGGAGTATAAAGGGAGGGGGAGAGGAGAGAAGAGGGATTCGCTCCCCGACCACAACACGTGTGAGTGAGTGAGTGAGTGAGTGAGTGAGTGAGTGAGTGAGTGAGTGAGTGAAAGCTGAAAAGCTCAATAAAGTGAGTGGTGTGCGTCCCGGGTTTCAGCACCACTGTAGTAATCCCCGATGTGGGTGGAGCACAGAAGCACGGCAGGCGAGAGTTCGTGTTCACACCCACTCACTTTATTGAGCTTTTCAGCTTTCTTTCTTTCACTCGTTCACTCGTTCACTCACTCACTCACTCACTCACTCACTCACTCACACGTGTTGTGGTCGGGGAGCGAATCCCTCTTCTCTCCTCTCCCCCTCCCTTTATACTCCATCCCTGCAACAAACAAACACACACACAAATTGACATCAGGTGTAATGACCTAGCCACTTACCTTCCCCGACCCCGCCCTCCATTCACAGACTGCTGCTTGGCCACGCCCCTGCTGCCACAGTGGTCTAATCTCGCGTACGTTTCCGATTCCTTTCCGCTCTTCCGTGTTTGAGATCTCCGATCATGGCAGAAGAGCAGAGCTCCTCTCACAATGCTCACAATGGGTATCTCTGTAAAGCCTCAGCTGCGCATGGCAACGCGCACCCTCGCTACGTGCGCTAGGTGAAGGATCGGTCAGTGGAGAGCTCAGCTAAGCTCAGCATGTTTAATTCCCCAAGCCAATGACAAGAACTTTTGTGAGAAATAACACGAACGTCTGCATCATGCGGGATTTGCGGGCGGGAGCGGGACAAAATATGGCAGGCGCGGGCGGGAGCGGGACTGAAAATCATAATTCTTTGCGGGAGCGGGCGGGAGCGGGACTGCGCAATGCGGGTGCGGGCGGGAGCGGGACTGAAAATTCTGTCCCGCGCAGACCTCTACCGGGAAGTACCATTTTGTTTGAAACGCATATTTCCACCTGAGCGACTTTCACTAGCGACTGAAAAGATTCTGAATGGGCACTCCGGCAAGATCAACACAGACACTTGCTGTGACATGCAGCCTCGTGAGGTATTGGTGCAGACTGCTAAAAAAGCTGTCATGGAGTACAATTCAGAACATTAGAGTGACACTTTGTGTTTTTGTCGAACATTGGAGCTTTGTATTCATTCTGAAGGTTTATTGTTATTAATATTGAATAAAAAGTAACTGGGATATATCATTGTTAATTATCATTCAAATTTTAGATAAATTATTTTAATTTGCATCTTATACGGATTTTATAAGGGAAATACGGATTTTGGAGGTTGGTTATAGAGGTTTGATTGACCAAAGGTTGACATGTATGAGGATACAGTAACTCATATAATCACTCTTTATAACCGTGGTGAGCAGAAAAGCATCTCAGCATGCAACAGCAAACAGAAGAACACATTGGGTTCCACTCCTGCAGCCAAGAACAGGGATCTTAGAATCAAAAACAAGTTCCTATTAAAGTGGCCGGTGAGTGTATTTTTAAGCTTCCGGTCACTAGCATGCTAACTGCCAGATCCTCTTGTGGTGGTGTTGTGTTCTAGAGCAGTTAGCGCACACAGTTTTGCTGCTACATGTTTATTTTAGGTTTCATGTTTTAATGGAGATCTTAAGGGACCAAAACACAGAGAGACATGTGGCCAAGGGGACGGAAAACCATAGGGTTTATAAACCAACACAAGTGTAGGAACAACATGGCTGAATATGTATATCTGTGTGTGTGTGTGTGTGTGTGTGTGTGTGTGTATACACTGTGCACTGCTTCACTATCTCGGTCATGTTTCAGGTCTGCTGCCACAAGCTGTCTTAAAGACACAATTCATCCGGGTGACACTGCCACGACTTCGGCTCACGTTCACTGTGCTGTCTGCCCCAGCTTCATCACTGCCTCGTTTAGCTCCAAAACCGTCAGTGCTAAGTCTTCATGCACCACACACACTCATACACACACACACACACACACACACACACACACACACACACACACACACACACACACACACACACACACACCTCTGGCTTGGAGAGAGAGTGCAGACTCTCCCTTACCTGCCAATCAGGCAGCAGAAAACAGTCCTCAGAGAGACACAGCTCTGTTTGCGTTGTTATCACAGGTTGCATCATGCTTTCAGGACTATTTCTGATTACAAAAATCACATCACACACACGCACACTCACAAACACACCACTGAGCCATAAGGGGTCATTAAGTTAAAAAAAAAGAGCTAAATTTATGACAAAGCAAGATATCTTAGTTGATTCACAGCAAAATAAAAAACACCCGGCAGAGACATTTGTTGTTTCAGCGTAATATTTGTTATTTTCTGTTATTTCGACTTCAGAGTTTGATTTTTTTTTTTACAACAGCACGTGTAACAGGAGCTCCAGCTGGAACACAAATCACAGGTTCATGTTAATGTGCTCATTCATAATATATCATTTTATCATTTCGACACCATATTCACAGCGGCTCGGAAAACAGATGCTCAACATAATCTCCAGATAATAATAAACAGAGTTTTAAAAAATGTGGTATTTATGAATAGAGCAGCATGGTGGTGTAGTGGTTAGTTAGCACTGTCACCTCACAGCAAGAAGGTCCGGGTTCGAGCCCCGTGGCCGGCGAGGGCCTTTCTGTGCGGAGTTGGCATGTTCTCCCCGTGTCCGCATGGGTTTCCTCCGGGTGCTCCGGTTTCCCCCACAGTCCAAAGACATGCAGGTTAGGTTAACTGGTGACTCTAAGGCCAAGTTTACATTAGACCGTATCTGTCTCGTTTTCTTCGCGGATGCACTGTCCGTTTACATTAAACCGCCTGGAAACGCCGGGAAACGGGAATCCGCCAGGGTCCACGTATTCAATCCAGATCGTGTCAGCTCCGGTGCTGTGTAAACATTGAGAATACGCGGATACGCTGTGCTGAGCTCTAGCTGGCGTCGTCATTGGACAACGTCACTGTGACATCCACCTTCCTGATTCGCTGGTGTTGGTCATGTGACGCGACTGCTGAAAAACGGCGCGGACTTCCGCCTTGTATCACCTTTCATTAAAGAGTATAAAAGTATGAAAATACTGATGCAAATACTGATGCAAATACTGCCCATTGTGTAGTTATGATTGTCTTTAGGCTTGCCATCCTTCCACTTGCAAGTGGTAAGTGATATGCACTGGGATCACACACACAGCGGCTCAGTCCCGAATCATGGCTTGTGCACTTCACTCGCGCGCTGTGTGAGCTGCGCAGGGCCGGAGTGCGCACCCTCCAGAGGGCACTCGCTGTTCAGGGCGGAGTGATTTGGAGCGCAGGATGCCTGCGGAGCCGAGCGTATCCGTGTATTGGTATTGCTGTGTGCACGCAAATCGTGTATTGGTGTTGCTGTGTGCACGCTAATCGTTTTAAAAACGTTAATCTGATGATCCGCTGATACGGTCTAATGTAAACATGGGCTAAACTGACCGTAGGTGTGAATGGTTGTTTGTCTCTATGTGTCAGCCCTGTGATGACTTGTTCAGTGTGTACCCCGCCTCTCACCCATAGTCAGCTGGGATAGGCTCCAGCTCGCCTGCGACCCGGCACAGGATAAGCAGCTATGGATGATGGATGGATGGTATTTATGAACAAAAAAAAAATCATAATTGCCGATATGGTGAAGTTTCTTGTTTGGAGGCGGTTGTGTAACCGTCTCAAAGTTTCAGCACGTTTTCCAACATCTTCTAGACTGAAGAGTTTACATTTTGCTGTTTTGTGTGGGCTTTTTTTATTTAGCAACTTTAAGAGAGAAAAAAATTGTGCTGCTGGATGCTGTAGTGTAACTATAAATGGATAAAAAGTGTGCATAATTTGACAATAAATTAAAATTGTAATCGCTGACAAATTGCTGTTGTATAAGAGGAATAAAACACTTTAACATGCAGGGATAATTTTCATACAACAGCATGATTCGTCTGGAGTTATTCCTTGTGTGATTACGTACGCTTTTTTGTAATTTTCCAGATAGTAACTAAGCAGTGTAATGTTGCTTAGCAACAACGCTAAAGCAGCAAAATCCAGTATCTTGAAAATGAGCATACAGATTAAAAATTATTATTCCTGGTAAGTTCATATTTGTTCATTTAAGAATTAATAAAAAATCTTGAAATAAAAATAATGACGTAACACTTCAGCTATTTTTCCAGGGCTTGAGTAGATTTAGTTTGATCAGTGAGTTCATAGCTACAGTGACACGCACACAGTTTATCTACAAAAACAAGACTGAGCCAAGGTTTTAACACAAGCCGTATCAAGAAACCGGTTCATTTGTCGTCCATTCACACTCCAACACAACTAGAATATGAAACGCTCTTTTAAAGTGCTGATGACACGTTTTTGACATCTTTGGCGATGTTTTATAACATAAAAAGTAATTCCCGATGATCCATATATTAATTCACGAAGGCGCCTATTTTACAAGTTATGATGATAAACTCGGCTATTTGGGCAAATTTGACGGGGCTGCAGCACCCAGGAGACGAAAGAGGAGGAGGAGCTATATGACATCAGCAAAAGAACCTTCCTCCTAACTTACCAGTTTGTTGTTGATGCGACAGGTGTTCAGTTTATCATTATTAGTATTTTTATTAGACATTATTATACATTATTTTATATATATATAGTTATTATGCCTTCGTGTTGTGTTGCCGGCTTTTGCTCCAAAACCCACAAGGATGGGGTAAGTTTATTCAAGTTTCCCAGAGATCCCGAGCTGCATGCGAAGTGGGTGAAGCAAGTCAGGCGCACTCGTGACAAGTGGGAGCCCTCACCAACATCCGTCCTGTGCTCTGAACACTTCGATTTGGATTGTTTTGACACCCTTCCCAGCTTAAAAGAATCTCTTGGGTGTTCAGTTCAGCACAAACGTGCGTTACTACCATCAGCAGTGCCTACACAGTGTTGCCAGATTGGGAGGTTTCCCGCCCAGTTGGGCGGTTTCAAGTGCATTTTGGTGGGTTTTGAACATATTTTGGGCTGGAAAACGTCAGCAGTATCTGTTGCCAGATACCGCTGAAGTTTTCCAGCCCAAAATATGTTCAAAACCCACCAAAATGCACTTGAAACCGCCCAACTGGGCGGGAAACCTCCCAATCTGGCAACACTGCCAGTATTCCGGAGGGGGTCTACTAGTAGCTATGCCGGATCCAAAGACAGTCCTCCTGTCAGAACATGTGTTGTGAAATGACATAAGATAAAGGTACGTAGAGCTATAGATTCTACATGATAATCATAAATGTAATCATAAAGTCGGCGTGATATCAGTCATGTATTTGCTTGTGAAAGCTTGTGGCTTTCATGTAACTGCCGCCTAGCAACGAGAGGCAAAGGGTAAAGAGGGTAGGCTATCATAGATTCTATTCGGAAGAGATCAACACAATTCTAGACTCCCAGAAGAGGAAGAGCTAGCACTAGAGAGTTCACCGGCATTTTCATGCGCCATTTCCATTGAGTAGAACCAGAGTAGAACAGCCAGTGAACCGCAGCGTGTTCTCCCGCTGACGTCACAGCATGGCCGCGAGCCACGGACCCAGTTTTCTTGCGCTGTGCAATTAAAAGTTGGATATTCGCGTAACAACAGCTTCTTTTCACGTAATTATAACAGAAATCTAACATGTTTGCCATGTTGTATAGTTTATTTAAGAAATTGCATAGAGTCATGTTCGTGTCATCAGCCCTTTAAGCGTCGATACTTTTACTAAGTTCTTCTATCTTTCAAAAATATTTACAGGGGTTTAAAAAGTTCACCGTATACTTTTCAAGCATTTATACATTTCTTTGTTCATTCTGATGATGTATTAAATTTAATTTACTGAATGAAATACAGAGTTTCTGCTTTATCTTGGAAGCTTTTCTTTCTCATTTCAACAGAACCTTGAGAGTTCCAAAAAAAACAGCAACTTTTTAATTCCTCATTTATGCTGCCTTTTTCTACTCATTTGACCTCTGCCTACGTTTTCGGATTTTGAAAATTTCCTCAAGTGAATCTGACTCCCTCGGCATTGCGTCCTTATTCAAATTATCTTAATCACTGAGTATTTTAGACAAAACAGACAAAATGATTAACCCAAAAAGGAAAAAAAAAACACATCTAGTTTCTTGGTGTATCAATAAAATCTCTCATTCCATCCATCCATCACCCGTAGAAATGTTATACGTGATATTATCATATTATTAAATGATATATTATGTTTGTGTCTTTGTCCCATTCCCCCCCACACACATTTTTCTCTCTTGCATCTCTGTTTGATTCAATTTGTCTTGATTTTTCTCCATTCTTGTTTTTCTTGTTGTTTGTTTTTTAGTCGAATGTTCTGTTGAAAATGCAAAATAGTCCCAGTCATACTTTAGGTTGAGTTTGAGTCGAGCTTTACAGCTCAAATTTGTCGTCAAGATGTGGTGTGAAATGATTACAGCTTAAAACAAAGGCCATACTTTATGAATTAAAATGGTACAAGACAGCAAAAGATGCTTACATGCTAACATGCAGAGACCAAAAACAAGTTTACTTGAATTCTGACGATCCCACAGCCATCGATATTCCGGAGGCATTGGAGCAAAACTCATCATGCTCTCAGGATGAGAAGGATGGCATAGTCTTTCTCTCTCCCTTGTCAATCACAGGTGTCTCTGAGCTCGTGTATGCGGAAGAGGGCAGATAGCGCTTTCCTCAGAGTGCGTTACGCCGCCCTGTGATGCAGTTGCTTGGTTTCACCAGTTGGCCTGAGAATTTTTAGGTGACAAAATTTGAATGAAAATAGACTAAAATTAATACAAAGGAACCCAAAAGGACAGCATGGGTGTGGTTTCGGAGTTCTCAGCGGTCCAGGTGTTTCTGACACAACGAACAATTTCAGTCCCTACGTGGACGAGACAGCAACTAAATAAAGACTTCAGGGACGGGATTGTGGTTTCATACATGTCAAGCCCTATGTATTTCCCATATTCCCTACGGATTTTGGCATTTTAAAAATGGTACGGGCGTAGTGGTATTCAACTATGGATTTTTCTACATTTTCACCTTAAAATTATTTTGATTTATTACCATCAAAAAATCGTCATGAAATACGAAAATGCACGGGAGCCGCCATTTTCTACATTTAGAATTACTCAACCGGTACTTCCGCTAGTACCAACAAGCCATTCCGAATGTCTGAGCATGCGCAATTATGATTTTCCTGCACAACGAGTGGGAAATAACAGCACATGTAGCGTAACAATAGACAGGTCAAGAGGTCAAGATGTCAGCACCACCGAAGAAAAAACTCAAAATATCTAAAACTGGAGGTCGCTTTCTTCCCGAATGGACAGAAACATTCAATGGAATAATCCTCGCTTCGGCGGCACGGTGGTGTAGTGGTTAGCGCTGTCGCCTCACAGCAAGAAGGTCCTGGGTTCGAGCCCCGTGGCCGGCGAGGGCCTTTCTGTACGGAGTTTGCATGTTCTCCCCGTGTTCGCGTGGGTTTCCTCCGGGTGCTCCGGTTTCCCCCACAGTCCAAAGACATGCAGGTTAGGTTAACTGGTGACTCTAAATTGACCGTAGGTGTGAATGTGAGTGTGAATGGTTGTCTGTGTCTATGTGTCAGCCCTGCGATGACCTGGCGACTTGTCCAGGGTGTACCCCGCCTTTCGCCCGTAGTCAGCTGGGATAGGCTCCGGCTCGCCTGCGACCCTGTAGAAGGATAAAGCGGCTACAGATAATGAGATGAGAATTATCGCTTCCAAAATGGGTGCTGAGTATGTCAACTGCACAATTCGTTGTAGAGACGTGAAAGTGTTTGCCTCTGGAATTTACGACGTGAGGGAACACATGAAATCTCAAATGCATGTGAAGAATGCAAACCAGAAAAAGAGACAGCCATCAATTAATTTCTTCACGCAAAAGCCAACAAAGGTTGTATCTGACATTAGGTATTAGGTAAGATCTGATACATTTTTATTATGCATGAAATATTACTATGGATTTGGTATGGAAATTATGGATTTCTTTACCAGGGAGTACAGGTGAGAGCCGTGAGGGGTTGACATGTATGTGGTTTCTGCCATGTTGTTTTGTTGACAAACCCAGATACAATGAGGTAAAAATTAACCGACAGACTGTGGTTTTGACTTAATAATGAGGTTTCAGAATGAAAAAGCATCAACACAAACTGGTTCTTTTATTAAACGGTTTTAGCACATACACTATATTACCCTGCTAATGATGTGCTCTTTATGCTTAACCTCCTACATGGTATTTGCGATTCTTAATATAGCTCCGTCGCCAAGTTTGTGAGCAAAACTTCACAAATACTGTGTGTAGAGAATGTTTGTGAGTGTAACCTGTGATTCGTAAACTGTATGGAGTTTGGAGCGAGATGTAAGCTGAGCCTCACGAGGATGACGTTCGTATAGGAACAAGGGGGTTGGATAGCAGGATGCGTTAACCTGAGAATGAACCTCAGGTGGTCACATGAGAGCGAGAGCAAGTCGGTCATTGTTTATTCATAAACGCCACTGAGGAGACGTGTAGAGGGTGTACAGAGTGTGTCATGTGTTTCTACGTGTTAGATAAAGCTCTGTACGGTGTGTATATGGTTCCATAAAAGCACTAAAATGTTAGCGATATTACATGTTAGTCGATGAAATCAATGATGACGTGATGACACATGTTCGAGGTTAAAAAACTTCTAGAAAGCCAAAACCAAGCAACTAACATTTTGGATCCATGTGCATCAAGTGTAGGACATGACATTTGAAATTGCACAAAATTACAACGAACCACGACTCTCACTCCACATCTAACAACTGCTCTTTAAGACCAGTAGTTACTGAGTGACAGGCACATCCATCAGGGTGTTTTTCTTTCTTTTTTCACGCTTAAGAGCACTTGACCTGCTAGCACAGGCTTAGGAAGCAACACGGCTTTGCTTTTAGAGCTCGAGAGATCGGAGCCGTGTGACTTTCTGTCTTCTGCTCTGCTGTGAAAGATTTAAAACCCGCACCACCTCCAGAGGAAGAGATCCTCAGAGCAGATGATGGAGCTGCAGCGAGAACATCAAACCCCTGAGGTTTTTTCAAGAGAAGAGATGGCGGTTCAGATGATGTAACATTTCCCTCGATTTAACTGTTTTCTTTTTTTACGTCATTTCGATCAGAACTGTAATTTTGGAATAAAATATTTTCAGGGTTCATTTAAGAGCTCACAAATCTGTTTTGTATACAGAAAGAGACACAAATGGATGAAAAAAGACTTCATTTTTTAAAAAATGGTCAAAACACATTTGCAAGGAATTTTGTTTTCTGTAAATAGAAATAAATAGAAAGATTATGCATCTGTAAATCTACTGTACCTCTAAAGTAAATAAAACATCACTGCAGAATGTAATATGGATGGAATAATTTATACTTTTTTTTTTACACGTGTGCTCAATCGTTGTATTTTCCATCCACCTGCACTGACGGACTGTATGTTAAGCATTAAGCGAGTATCTCACTGGGCTGCGACAGCCTGCGACTAGTTGGAGACACAACAATTGCGATAAAATATGCGAATTAGCGACAATTTTCACTTGGAATCACACTGAATTGATATTCGCGTATTTTACCGCAAGTGTTGTGTCTCCAACTAGTCGCAGGCTGTCACAGCCCAGTGAGATACTGGCTCGCACTTCCTGTCTCACGGAAACTGACTTAAGAAGGGTTCGTGACGGCTTTGCGGCACCAGCGACGCATTTGCGGCTATTTTGAGAGAAATTTTGTCGCACAAATTTTTTTAACATGTTCAAAATTTCAGCGACGAAGGAGCGACTCATGCGAGGAAATTGGGAAGCCCCACGAATGTTTCAAGACACTTTTGAAACTCTCTCGTGAATGACGTTCGCAATTTGTCACTACCCTTACTGTCGATCTATTGATGTGATTTGGAAGATTTTTACAATTTTTTTTAAATGTTGCTGTTGAATAACAAAACATACGATTGGATCAGAGATTAAAAAACAAGACTTCTGATTGGTCTTTACATCTTATTTTGGTCTCAATTTGTAAAAAAAAAAAATAATAATAATAAATTTTTTTTTTAATTGACTTCCAAATAAATTACAATACAACAAGTCCAAACAGGAAGTAGAAGTGTCCTAATTGGGTTTGGAACTGTTCCTCTTTTTCCACCAAAGCAGTTTGAGGCCTGGTTTGGATCCAGTGTCTAATCTCGAACCATTTCATCACGTTTCATCAGCTAAAGAATATCCAAGAAAACCAGTTCGAAAGCAGCACCAACACTTTGCTGGTCTAGAACCAAGAACTGCTCACGTCAGGGGCTGGTGACGGGATTATCATTACCAACGAGACCAAATAAAACTTTGTGAAAGCCATTTTTGAGCCATTTTGCTTGGTGCTAGCGTTACTAGGAAAGTGGAGAAGTTTACAGACATATACAGTGATGTAACAATGTGGCTCTATGATGGCTTTCGGTTCTTGGATGGTTCCCAAGTTGTACCAACTCCAAACCTGAACTAGCACCTAGTTCATGTTGGTGGAAAGAGGGTAAATGTGTTCTTGTGTTACAGTAGTACTTGAGTATATGGTTCATGACAATAGTTTTTTTTTAGTATAAATAAATCCTACCGTGAGCTGTCGTAGTGGTTAGCGCATCTGCCTCTCGCCCGGGAGATTGTGAGTTCTACTGTATTGAGTCATATCAAAGACCATCATAAGGAATGGTATCTACTGCCATCTGGCAAGGCACACTTAAATGCAGATGGGAGTGTATTGGTGGAGGCCATGGCCTAATGGTTAGAGAAGCAGCTTTGGGGCCAAAAAGTCACAGTTCAATTCCCTGGACCAGCAGGAATGGCTGAAGTGCCATTGAGTAAGGCACCTAACCCCCACCTGCTCCCCAGGCTGCTCTCGGTATGTTGTATGTCACTCTGGATAAGAGTGTCTGCTAAATGCCATTAATGTAATGAGTGGGGAGTCAAACTCTTGTGTTTGCCAGAGGACCCGCCCCCCCCACTGTAACCCTAGCTACATAATAGGCGAGAGGCTGAGGGCTATAGAAACGGAGATCGGCGCTGCACCCATGCCATGATCTGGTTAGTACTGGGACAGCAGACTGCCTGGGAAGACCAGATCCTGGCATGGGAGGGACTTTGACTTGGTAATTAAATACTTTTACGTGAGTTTTAAAATATCCATCCATCATCTGTAGCCGCTTATCCTGTGCAGGGTCATGGGCAAGCTGGAGCCTATCCCAGCTGACTATGGACGAGAGGCAGGGTACACCCTGGACAAGTGGCCAGGTCATCACAGGGCTGACACATAGAGACAAACAACCATTCACACTCATATTCACACCTACGGTCAATTTAGAGCACTGTTCCCTCACAGCAAGAAGGTTCTGGGTTAGAGCCCAGCAGCCAACAGGGGCCTTTCTGTATGGAGTTTGCATGTTCTCCCCGTGTCCGCGTGGGTTTCCTCCGGGTGCTCCGGTTTCCCCCACAGTCCAAAGACATGCAGGTTAGGATAATTGGTGACTCTAAATTGACCGTAGGTGTGAATGTGAGTGTGAATGGTTGTCTGTGTCTATGTGTCAGCCCTGTGATGACCTGGCGACTTGTCCAGGGTGTACCCCGCCTTTCACCCGTAGTCAGCTGGGATAGGATCCAGCTTGCCTGTGACCCTGTAGAACAGGATAAGCGGCTACAGATAATGGATGGATGGATGCATGTCTTTGGACTGTAGGGGAAACCAGAGCACCTGGAGGAAACCCACACAGACACGGGGAGAACATGCAAACTCCACACAGAAAGGCCCCCCTTGGCCACTGGGCTTGAACCCAGAACCTTCTTGCTGTGAGGCAACAGTGCTATAAAATATCCAATTTTGGGGAAGCCATGGCACAATGGTTAGAGAAGCAAGTTTAGGACCAAAAGGTTGCTGGTTCACATTCCCTCAACCAGCAGGAATGGCTGAAGTGCCCTTGAGCAAGGCATCTAACCCTACACTGCTGCCCTGGGTATGTTCTTCTTCATAAGAAACTCTGGATAAGAGCGTCTGCTAAATGCCTATAGTGTGTTTGATTTATTGTTGATCATTGTGTAAGCCAGTATGCACCAATTTTAGATACTTTAATTTCAAGTCCTAAAGTCTACATTTCAGGCACTAAATGCTTAGCAGTGATGTCTAAGACTGTGAGAGACAGATGAGCATCCCTGGCCCAATGCAACACCAGTTGAGTTATCAGCATTTCACTTTCATGTCCATATCATGTCCAGGTAAGCCATTAGCTGGATGTTTTGGTGTTTCACATTAAGCTCCGTATTAAACTTACGACGCAACTTTGATGTTCGTTAGCAATTGTGTTAGATACCGTATATCTACGTGCTACTACAGTCTACAGGATAATGTGTATGGGGCATCTTCACGAGATAGTTAACTATGCAGCTAGAAATGAAAATAAGCTAGCTAGGTAGCTACTGAAACCTCACAAACTACTGAAACTCCAACAGCATTTGACTAAATTTTCTAGCCACGTAACATTACCTGTCTTTATATACTCTGTGGATAATGGAGGTGGGTTCACTGCAGGTACGGCTCATTTGGTCGGCTCAAGTAATAGTTCATTGCTCAGATATAGACCATGTTCAGATTAGCTGTGTCAATCGTAGACATCTGTAAAGTAGTTTTTGAAATACCAGACCCAGAAGATGACGGGTTCCATTTTGAGTCCAGTTCTTCTCAAGGTTTCTTCCTCATGTAATCTCAGGAAGTTTTTCCTCACTGCTGTCGTCTCTGTCTCTTCTGGATTGATCGTTACGGAGCCGGATTTCTGTTTAGCTGTAAATCTGGGTTATGTAATGCTAACTGTGATTGTCTAGCTTTGGTTTGTTTGCATATTGCATGTGTGAAAAGTCATGCTATCTATCCATAACCGTTCGTTAATTATTAGCCGTGCATGTGACGTTTCTTTAGGTTGCAGCTGCATCTCCACAGCAGCAATGGAATTAAGCAAGGATTGATAACCCAGACCTCCACACGGCCCCAGAGAGTCGGTGGCTGATGGGAGGCCGTCCAGCACCATGATAAATGCTTCCTGTCCTGCTGCCAAGAGGAACCGACTCATTCCAAATCAATTGAACCTTGTTATTCAACAATTATGGAGGCCCCTTTTGCTGCACCGCAGAGAAGAAGAAGGTCAGGGGGATACGGCGTTGTAAATAACGCCCTGGGCCGCTTATTATCGCAAACTAAATTCCTGACACCTCCATTTTTCTGGTGTTTACCGCTCACTGTGAGGACATACGTTAGCAGCTGCAATGCCAGAGATCCTGAGAGCGATGAAAAATAATCTCACATGATTGGCAGCTTGGAGGCATCTGATAAGAATCGCTATAGAGTGCAATTTCAGAGCTGTCGGATATACGACTGATCCGGTGTAATTAAAAGATTATTCGAGTCATAATGGATTAATAATAAACATTTTGATTCCTTTTAATATTCCGCCGCATGCCGCTTGCTGTAGAACATCCTGCAATTAAGAGATTAAGACTGATAGCAGTTAGTCATGGTGCTTAACAGATGCTTAAATCAAAAAGGGGGGGAAAAGCAGAGAGGAGAATGTCAGAGGATGAATCGAGTGCTCGAGTCAACGTGGCGCCACAGGAACATGCCAGTCCGTCATGCCAAAGGGCAGCATCGATGCTGTCACATCACAGCATCACGCCATGACCGAGCACTGTTACCATGGCGAGCTCTCCTCTGACTGGACCCTGACATTCACTTCGGACAACAAGCAAGGCAGAGAAGGGTGGACAAAGAAAGAGGGAACAAGATGATAAGATGAAGAGCAAGAGACTGCAAGAGAGAGCACCCCCCCCCTTACACACACACACACAGCCGCAGAGGTTTGTGGGTACGTGCCCTCTGCGGCTAATGTAGCCCTCATTAGATGCATCGAGAGCAAGTCCCTCCAGGCCTCTGTGCTCTGACACTGCAAAGTAACAAGTGCATGCTTTTAGCTCCTATTTACAGAAGACTTTCCATTATACGCTAAGGGTACCTCATCACAAAAATGTCAACCTAACCTTCTGAAAAGCTCCTGCTGAACAGGGATTGTCTCGCAGATTTACCTCTTTGCTACTTTTTTGGGTTTTGCATCGGTTACCATGGTGCTGTTGTATGTGCTGAGTCACAGCTAGCATAACAGATTTGTTGCAGTGCGTGATGAAATTCGAAGCCTTGAACTCATAAATATGTCAGCCAGTCGCATTCCTGCGCCATGATTAAAGGCCTTTTTGATCAACACACTTTATCAAAGGAAGGTTTTAAATGATCAGTTCTATGTTGCGGCTCCAATTAAACAAAAAGAACAGCCATTTAAAAGAAGTCCTGTGTGTGTGTGTGTGTGTGTGTGTGTGTGTGTGTGTGTGTGTGTGTGTACTACCGAGAGCCAACAGAGAATGCGTACACTTGACTGGATGAGGAAATTACACCCAGGGTGGTGAAACAATGCGCTTGAGAATGCACCAAATAACTCACCACATCGCAAACTATAAAAGCAATCATCAATACCATTAAATCCCACCCCAATACAGTAACTAGTAGAGTAACACATAACAATTAACAGTAATGGCAAATACACAGCCAGCTTGACACCATTTACTCCTACGGTAACTTCATAACGCTCAACAGGCAGCAAAATATTCAAATACTGCCAACCAGACTCACAGTCCAACAATCCAAGATTACACTCAAGTAACATCCAACTACAGCCAGACGTACAGCCCGATAACATGAAACTACACCAAAATTTCACATACTACAAATACTGCGAAATAAAACACCCAAACAACCAACTACAGTGAGACTTAAAGGAGAACTGAAGGAATTTTTTTTATTATCAAAACTATTTATCTCATTTTATTAAATATCGGAATGCATTTCTGATCGCTATTTTGTCGCTGCTATAGCAAGTTATGAGTGTTTGAAATATGCTCTGTAATATATCAGTCCATATGTCAAAGCAATGGCTGTAAACGAGATTCGTTGAGACCTGTGCGAGACATCGTAGGACGGAAGTAAAACGTACAGCGGAAATCAAAGTGACCAACCCTGTGTCCGAAATCGCTCACTCATTCACTACTCCCTGTATAGGGAATTACTATATAGAGGACTATACAGTGAGCTCATTGGTAAAATGAAAAAAAAAAAATGCTTTCGGACACTAGTCCGTCACGCTGGTATTTACGTCATTACTGTTGCACAATTAAAACGTGCCAGGTCAGTCGGCTGGTGGGTTTCAAAATAATAAACACATGCATGTACAGTGTTTTTGTGATAAATCCATATTATACTGAGCACATTTCCCACATTAATCACTACAAAGTTCCTGCATCTTTCAGTTCTTTTAAATCAAGGCTGAATCCTTTCTTCTTTGCCGCTGCCTTTTATTAAATCAAATTTGAGACTTTTAATTTGATTTCTTTCAGTGCGACCGCAATGCATGATGATATTGCATGATGCATAATGCGTGATGATATTGCTCTGGTTAGTGACCATCGTTGTACCCTACTTTTTGTGATGCATTGTGGGATACTTTGAGTGCACTATATAGGGTGCAAATAATCCTCACTAAGGTTTCGGACAGCACTACAAAATGGCGTCCTCATCATATAGTGCCCTATATAGTCATTAGGGAGTGATTTCGGACACAGGGCAACATCTGCCAATGTTGTCAAAAGACGCGCGCGCCCTCTTTCGAATGCTGATGTAATCAAGCTGGTGGTTTTGTTTGTTTTGATAGCAATCAGTAAAGTTTGAAAAAAGTAGGCAGTAATCGTCATTTAAACTCATTTTTGTGCAATATTTCGTTTGGTAAACAGTTTTCAAAATGGCGGCACTGACACCTGACTGACACTTCACATTTCGAAGTCTCGCACAAGTCTTGTGAAGATCGCGCAGATAAGCGACGCCTGCTGTGGACAAACGAACTAAATTAAACATGGCTAAAAACGAATAGGCTGATAAGTATAATAATATTTAATTGCAATTAGTTGCCAATACGAGTCACGATATAAGGTTACTAAAACCGAAAACGTAATTGAATAACACATTAATTAAGAAATAAAGTAAGTTTAAAAATGACTTCAGTTCCCCTTTAACATGCAACAATGAACAGCTATTACTCCCAAAAATGTATGTTGGTACACGCCCCTACAATACCACCCAACTACATCAAGTAGCACCAAATACCCCCAGTAATATGCAAGAACACAATACCAAACAAGTAGCTATCAGATGCAACTCCACTAAACTACAACCAATAATGATCAGCAAGACCCAAGCCAACACGTGTTCAAACAACATCCAAAACACTCAACAATACAACACCACCCAACTCTCAACAAGCCCCAACATGGTGAATAACACTCGCCCACTGACCTTCCATCATAACTGTCTGCACAGAATCCTAAAGGTATGGTTCCACGATCACCTTTTAAACCTTGAGATAAGAAGAAGAACTGGTTGCAGTAGCCTGGAAATCAGAATAAGCTACTGCCGTCTCCTTTACTTTGGGCATGTGGCATGAATGTCAGATGGCAGGCTCCCTAAATTCCTGCTAGATTGAGTTCCCACCCATGGCTCTAGAGGTCTTGGACACCCAAGACTAAACATCCTGAAGACACTGGGTAACGATCTTGAGCTGTATCTAGGAGAGGATTACAATATTGTGATGGGGAAGCTTTGTGCATTGGATCAAGCTAAATGGCACCAAATCATACGTTACACCAAACAATTAAGAGACTGTGAGCAGGCAGACCTGTCACGAGACTGATAAAGACCTAACCAAGGTACAAGGTAGGTACCTACAAAAATAAAGCACCTAATACTATGCACCAACCCAAAACTCCACCAACTATTGCTCAGCTATGGCAAGCGACAAGACCTCAACACCCACCAATGGACTACAGCTATCCCAGAAATATCTCCTAACCCATGGCCACTAGAATATCAATATCAAGTTTTCCTCCAGCACCCAACCTCAAGTACTTTGTTCCATGGCCTAATGGTTAGAGAAGCAGCTTTGGGACCAAAAGGTCACTGGTTCAATTCCCTTGAAAAACAGGAATGGCTGAAGTGCTCCTAAGCAAGGCACCTACCTGGCTGGTATGTTGTATGTTGCTCTGAATAAGAGCGTCTGCTAAATGCCTGTAATATACAGATGCACCTAGTAGTATGTGTGAGAACAAGACATTGATTGTATCAATATACAACAGCACCAAACTCCCCCTATACTGGTCAGAAACACTGAACCCAACCTATTGCATTGGTAAACGATACCTGATAACATCCCACCACCCAATAACCTTCAGGAAATCCTGATATAGATCACCTAGTATGGTCTAAAACAACTAATAGATGGCATACGACCAAAATAAACACAACACCAATACTAATGAACAACACACTGAAGTTCTAACAACAAACACTAACTAACAACTCCCAACAGTCACAATATGCTGAAAAATACCCAGTGTTATCTGATAACACCAAAATGCTACATGAAACACCTAATAATACTCAACTACACCCAAAAACGCAGAGCAGCTATGCCTTAGAAGAGAGAGAAGGAAAGCTGCGGCAGCAGCCACTCAGCTAGAACCATCAGCCTTCATGTGCAGCTGCTGTGCAAAGGACCATCATTCACGGATCAGCTTGTTAATCACAGCCGACAATGCTCTACGTCCAACTGAGACCTCAACCGGGCACATCCATGGTATACTAAGACTGATGGAGCCAACAATATGCCCTAGACATCGTGTATCACCCAATAACACCAAGAAGCACCCAGCAGCATGCAACAATGTACAACATCCCATACACCCAACAACCACTCATACCAAACGTTGCCCCAAATAGCCAACAACACCTACCGTACTACATACACCAATTCTGGTCACCGACACCCAACCCAACACCCCGCAATGGCAACCGAACAACATCAAAAACACGTAATGGTATAAGAGCATTGGACAACTCCCAACAATAATTGAATAATTGAAAATATGATTTAATACCCGCATGCCGGCTATCTCGACACACCTATATGTCACTGCGATATTCTCAGTAAAGTGTACAGTCTCAGTCAGGAGGAAAAATGTGTTTGTGTTTAAATAATCCTGAATAATCTTGTCTTCTTGTAAGATAACTGACGGTAACCATTTTGCCAGCTGTTATCAAGGCCCAGAGTAACAAACCATGCCTTCCTGCCCTCTTAATCCTAACATTTGTATTCATATTGATTATTTGATAATACACAAGTGAGCTAAAGTGAAGCCACAGCATCATAATATCCCTATTCATTCATCATATCGCTATAAATCTATCCTGCACTCGCTCTTCCAGCTGAATGCTGAACAGGCTGAATGGATGAAAGCTGCTTGGGGTGCACCACACACACACACACACACACAGAAGCAGAAAAGCGGAAAAGTCACCAAAAAAAAAAAAAAAAAATCCCAGTTGCTCAGATCTGTAAATATGCAACGGAAGGGTTGATTTATTTCATTTTGTTCATGCACAAAGGCTCACTTTACAACATGATTTACACAGATTCATCTCATTTGGAGGCAGTTTTCAATTTTTAACTCAATTCAAACTGGATGATGTCATAACTGATGATAAGGAAACTGCTTTCAGCTGCAGAAGGTGGAACAAGGACGGGAATAAACAATGAAACATCAAGGCCTAGTTCCAGACTGTGCGACACCAAAAACAGGAAGAACAGGAAGTTCTACTAATATTTTGTCCATAAAATCAGGTCCTACACTGGCTCCGCCCCTTCCTCTTTTTTTTTTTGCATCTATCACTACTTAAATGTAGTCAAATCCTGTTTGAGGAAAATAATCAACTTCTACTAGACAGGGGCAAAACAACAGTGGAGGCAAAGAAAGCAATTAAATTGCCTGGGGCCCCAAACTGGAAGGTGGCCTCCGAGGACGTCTGATTACATTAATCCACAACAGTGACAATTTCACCTGAAATTCTCACAAAACTGTTGTTGCTGTGAACTAATCTAATCAGCCCTCCTCTCCTTTCTACTTCCTGTAATCTATGATCAGCCATGAACCGGAGACAACAACGACATATTCAGAAACCCCCTTAGAATCCCTACCGTATGTGACTAGCTTGCTGCCAAAAGCTTCGTAATAACACAACGGCAACGTAACACCATGAAGCAGGCAACGGAAAACAAAAGACCCAACGATGGTAAGTGAGAATTTGTTACGATGGCTAAATTAGTTATTCCAAGGCTTTAATTTGTTCCAGCAGATGGTTGTTAATTCAATTCTAACAACAGCTAGCTAGTCGGTAGCCTAGCTTACTGTAATTAATGCTAGATCTGTCAAAATTGTCACCTTAACGTTATGCATATTTTTAAGGCTGTCAAAAATGACACAGCGTCAGAAAGCTTCTGAATCTGGACAGTAATTGAAGCATCGCACTGCGTCTCTTCCTGATGCTTCCTGTCACTGTCGCCTCCGGTGAGAGAAGCATTTCAGCTTTCAAGTTGATAAAAATCTACTTGAGGTCAATCACGTGCCAAGAGAGGCTCACAGGACTGGCACTGATGCCAATCGGATGTGATGTTCGAAAGTCTTTGGACATGGAAGACGATGTGGTTGCATTTCCTGTTAGCTGTTGCTAAGGCCTATAAGAATTTGCACTACAGTTTTGTAAGCAGACGTGTAATTAAGACATCACGCTTGACACACTGACCTTTAGGAATGCATTGTTGTTGTAAGAGACACATGTTGTTCTTTGTGGGATTTATACGCACCGGCCACGTTATTAGGAGCACCTTACATCCATCCAACTGTTGTTTGATGCAGTTCTCTAACCAGCCAATCCATATCAAGAGCTTCAGTTAATGTTCACTTCATTCAAACATCAGGACGGGAAAAATTGTGATCTCACAGTGAAGTACGACTTTCTTTCTTTCTTTCTTTCTTTCTTTCTTTCTTTTTCACTGTGGCACGGGTGCTGGGTTGAGCCAGATGGACTGCTTTGAGTATTTCAGAAACTGCTGATCTCCTGGGGTTTTCACACACAACAACAACAGTCTCTAGAGTTTGCACAGAATGGTGCAAAAAACCAAAAAACATCTGAGTGAGTGAGCGACAGTTCTGTGGGTGGAAACAAACACCTTGTTGATACAGTAAGAGAGGGTCAGAGATCAGAAAATGTACAGATTTGAGGTGGTTCTAGCTTTTTTGCCAGGAAGGATATAGTAACTCATATAATCACTCTTTACAACCATGGTGAGCAGAAAAGCATCTCAGCATGCAACAGGAGAGGAACACATTGGGTTCCAGTCCTGTGAAGAACAGGGATCTTAGAATCAACAAGTTCCTATTAAAGTGGCCGGTGAGTGTATGTGTTGTGTGCACTTGGTTTATCCGTTCAAAAATAAATGGTTTAGTTGAAGACTAGAATTTTTAAATGTGTATACAGTATGATTTGCCTTGGCCAGACGGGGTTAGGGAGTAGGGGTCCTTTTTACCTGGGGCCCCCAGAGCCCCAAACACCCCTGTTGGTCTTGGTAACAGTAAGTCTTTATTCACACCAACCCCACTGGTGATTATGTTCCTATAACAGTATAACACAGAGTAGTTTATTCCTTATAGAGGGCGGATTAAAGGCTATGACACCATATGAGCTGCTGTTTCACTGATCTGTAGTTACGTTATTACAGACTGAGGGCTAAAGTAAGTAAAAATTACGCTCTAAAGTAAAGAATACTGAGTGATGCTTTAAAATACTGTTCAATAACTCGTAGGTTACTGTAAAATGAATGACAAAATCATTACTTCATTACTTTATGACTTACTGAGTAACTGCCCAGTGTTCATTAGTATTTAATAGGAGTGATGTGTTAATATGTTACTGTAATACATTATGACTCATTTGGTCCTGCATACACACCGTGGAGTTATTGAACAGTATTGGTCTTGATGCTCGTTTTCTCTTGGCTCGGATTTGACTGAGCCACTGATCACTGGTTTCACCTGTCTATGTATATTTAAATAATACTGGCTGGCATTGAGTGGCCTTAACTCGTCTTCGATTCATTCAATATCATGCTAGCTGAATGGAATATATCTGATATACCATGAAAAAAAGCCAGCCGATATTATTATTATTATTATTATCCATACATATTCCTTTCGGGTGTTCAACGCGTCTTTCTCTTTCAAAATTTTCTCAACATGTTCTGTATTTAACGAAGCAAACCTGGCGGTCATGTTTCTTTACAAATCGTCCCAGTCGCTCGCTAGCGCGGAAGTTTTACGTCTCCGATGTGTGACGTCATGTTGTTTTGACAACCATGCAATATTGTAAACCATATTAAACACTCATTCTCCATTGGATAGAGTGACATAATACACGTTGGATAAGCGATATGCTAAAAATATTGCATGCTATCAAACCAAATGAATGAAACCCAGTAGAAGGGAATAGAACACATTTTTATTCCATCAAAAAGGTGTCCTGTATGTATAATAATTACTGTTATTAAACCTTGAAACAGTTATATATTCAACTTTTTTAGTTCTGTTTCCCAACTTGGGATTTTGTTCATTTTGGTCTTCTTCGTTTGCCCCGTCTAGACTGCTGCTTATTCTTAGATTCAGCCGAATAAGGAATTTCTGAACTAATGCTTTGGCCTGCTATAAAAAATGAAACCTTGTGTCGACAAAGCAGTCCACTGTTCCACTTTCTCCACAGAGATCCTAAAAACGCAGACTGCTGTTCTGCGTTCTCGAGCTTTTTACAAATTTTACAAATAAATAATGACATGTAAGGTGAACCCACTTCATGATCTGTTTGTGAAAGGACTTCCAGAAGTAACCTTTGTCGCCGCCATCATTTCGGTCGAGGAGCAGACGTGAGACATCCTGTCTGGGATTTTATTGATTAGATGCGGACCATCATGATGAAGATGATGATAGTGTAATGACTGCCAATGCATTTTCTTAATGCTCATCTGGTGTACATCTGAAATAAAGATTTTTGAAGTTGACCAAATGTCTGGGGTGGTATTGATCAAGTGATAATGATGATGATGATGGCAAAGGCACAACATCTGGCACCACAGGAATATAAATAACACTCCCACATACAAATGTGTATCCTGTATAGCTGAAGTGAATATGCTTATTTTTTCTTGGTATGAGGCAATGCTCAAAGAGTGTTCCCAGCTGAGTGCATTGCATTGACATTGCCTATAGATTTGTGGGTGAAAAAAAGAAAAGCGTACTTTTATTTTAGAATTTAACTGAAAAAAAAAAAAGAATGGCATGAAGTAACATAAATGGAAACATCCAGAAAGGCTGGCCAAGCAATCAGGTGAAGTGAGAACAATCAGAATATATATTATGTTACATTCAGAAAAAAAGGTGTATGGGGAGGGGGTACAAACTTTTGAATTTATATTATTTTAAAATTTTCAGTGTCTTCAGATACAGTGTTTGACTTATTTTACGACCTTGTTACTTTGAACCTGAACACAACTACACAAGACTTGTTGGTTAACTGAAATTTGTCCTTTTCAAACGTTTGCACTCAGTTTTAGCCAAACATTCTGATTATTTTATTTGAACGTCTACTGTATTTTTATTTAACTAGCCACAAACGAACAAACAAGAAGGATGCATGCAAGTTGTAGGACTGTGTTAGCAAAAGAGTGGAAATTACTCATCTGAGCATGGAAATCATGTGAGCGTATTATGAATTAGCATGAAATGTTCAAGATGTTAAAATAATGCTACATTCGAATTAACTCAGAAATGGGAATTCTGAACAGAATTATGTCATACATAGATGCCTCCATGAAAGAAAGAGAGTGTTTGGTTAGTCCTAAACTACCAGGTTACGATGTAGTTTCTCTAAATAGCGACCCATATGGTCATTGTTATGGATTTAACATTTGAAGTAGTGAAATGTTAAACTACTCTTATTTACTGCTTTGCACTGTGAGCGGCCATATTGACCTGATATTGTGTGATAATCAGGTTTGAGGAAACCTTCCTGACTGAGAACGAATTCCAAGTTGAGGGGGTGTTTTTTTTTTTCCTAGGTGGAGGTCGGAAATTCGAGCGCAGTAAAAGTCTGAATATTCTCTGAAGTTGAAATGCAAAAGGAAAAGGAAAAGTGGGTCTCCCGTTTTGGGGTCAGCCTTCTCTCGAAATGAGCCAGACGCCGTGATCTGTTTCTTTTTTTTCCCACAGACCACCTTAGCTAACATTCCTAACCATCATCAATCCATCCCTTTCGTTTTCATCACACAGAAACCTAATGGAGCCTGAAATTAAGTTCCGTTGTCTATGGAGTGTTTGAAGATTGGGGCTGAGGAAGAAGACAAGCACTGATGCTGTCATGCTGAAAAGGTTTTTCTCTGCTCAGGCTGATTCTGCGGAGAGTAATGCTTAACTGGCTTCAGGAAACACACTGATGAAACATGTGAACGTGTAATAATCAGGTCTGGAAACATACTCAGCATTGATCAAGGCTGCTCCACCTGCTCACATTCACTGCATAAGGTTGACATATGTCACGAATGTCAAATACTGTCCTACTTTTTGGGACAATATTTCAACTCTGTCTGGCCCAAAGCTAAGCTCAGAGGTCTTTGAGTCTGGCTTCACTCTGAAGTCTGCTTTTGTTTGCATGAATCTGAAATCCGCAGGTACTCAAACACACGCCGATCCTGCTCTATCAAGACTTCTGCATTAACAGAAGCCATGAAACCTCTATTGTAGCTGATATACAGTACTGTGCAAAAGTCTTGGTGCCCTGTTGTTATTTTTTTTCCATCCAAACTTTGTTATAGATTTATATTTTATGATTTCTACATTATCAAGTCAAAACATTACAAAAACATTTTAGAGTTCCAAACGTTAATTTTTTCCCCAGCATAAAATTAAATGTTACAGCCTATCTGAGCAGCATATTCCATAAGAGCTCACTTTTCAGATGCAAAAAGAAAACGTAATGAAGGCTACTGGGTTTGGGGGCAGTGTGACAATCAAAGTGTCCAGAAGAACTGTGGCTGGTTCTGGAAGATGTTCAGTAAAACCTACAGCTCATTTCCTTATAAAACTGCACTCACTGGACCTGAGACTACGATTTTTTTCAAAGCAAAGGAAATTTCATCTCACACCAAATATTGATTTATGATGGCTTACTGATCACTGTTGTATTTTTTTAATGTTGAAACATTTCATTTCATTATTTTTAAGACATTTTGATCTACAGCATTTCTTTACATGTGACTGAGGCCCTGTCCACACGGCAACGGATTCAGGTGAATCTGATAAAATTGTTTATCGTTTCGGCCTGGCGTCCACATGGCACCGGCGTTTTGGGTGCCCCACAACGATATTTTTTGAGAACGGGTTCCAGAGTGGAAAAATCTGGCAACAGCGCCGTTGCGAAGTCATCTGGATGAGTAGAACGGATTTGTTTACGATGACATCACAACCACATGACTAGAACAAGCAGCACTCTCGCTGTTTTGTATGAACCACTGCATTGCATTCACTTTGGTATACAGCTTTTCTTTTAAATAAACAAGTAACTGAACCATTTCTTGAATTTCTTTTTTTTATTGGATAAGACTGCTTTTCAAAATGTTCACACACAATACAAAAAGCTATATAAATTATATAAAAATGCTTTTCAAAATGTTCACGCACAATAAGAAAATTAAGTTATATAAAACTATGCACACTAATAAAATTAATTTGTACACACAGAAGGCACGATTTCCTCGCGTAGTTGCAGCCATCTTCTTCTTGTTGTTGTGTGTTTGTTCCTGTGAGTGCTTCACACCGGGTAGAAGAAGGGGTTTATGCGCATGCGTCTACTTCTTCTATTGTTCTGGTGTCTCCGATGGGACCGTCTTACAGCGCACGTAGAGGTGTGGCATGTGTATTGCATTGTTTTCAGCAAGCGTTGCGTTGCCATATGTACCTGATATTTTACTGATCCATTGCCCATGTGGACGCAATATTTTTTTTAATAAAATCTCGTTGCCGTGTGGATGTAGCCTTAAACTTTTGCACAGTACTGTATATGAATACTGAATCAAACCACAGCCAGCTCATCTCATTATCTCTAGCCGCTTTATCCTTCTACAGGGTCGCAGGCAAGCTGGAGCCTATCCCAGCTGACTACGGGCGAAAGGCGGGGTACACCCTGGACAAGTCGCCAGGTCATCACAGGGCTGACACATAGACACAGACAACCATTCACACTCACATTCACACCTACGCTCAATTTAGAGTCACCAGTTAACCTAACCTGCATGTCTTTGGACTGTGGGGGAAACCGGAGCACCCGGAGGAAACCCACGTGGACACGGGGAGAACATGCAAACTCCGCACAGAAAGGCCCTCGCCGGCCCCGGGGCTCGAACCCAGGACCTTCTTGCTGTGAGGCGACAGCGCTAACCAATACACCACCGTGCCGCCCACAGCCAGCTCTTCAGAAGTAAATATATACACACACACTCACAGGGCACTTTAATAAGAACTTGTTGTTGATTCTAAGATCCCTGTTCTTGGCTGCAGGACTGGAACCCAATGTGTTCTTCTGTTTTCTGTTGCATGCTGAGATGCTTTTCTGCTCACGACGGTTGGAAAGAGTGATTATATGACTTACTATATCTTTCCTGGCAAAAGACAAACAAACAAAAAACCCTCAAACCAATCTGTCCATTTTCCTCTGACCTCTCTTATCAACAAGGCGCTCGTTTCCACGCACAGAACTGTCGCTTGCTCACTCATGCTATGTTTTTTGTTTTTCGCACCATTCTGTGTAAACTCTAGAGACTGTTTGTTACATGTGAAAACCCCAGGAGGAGATCAGTAGTTTCTGAAATACTCAAACCTCATACTCATCTGACTCAAACCAACACCCATACCACAGTGAAAGAAAGACAGAAAGTCACACTTCACTGTGAGATCACAATTTTTCCTGTTCTGATGTTTGAACACTGTGAACGTTAACTCAAGCTCTTGATTTGTATCTCCATGATTTGATGCATCGTGCTGCTGTCGAGGGATCGGCTGATTAGAGAACTGCATCAAACAGCAGGTGTACCTCATGGGTCTTCCTAATAAAGTGGCCGCTGAGAATGTGAGTGTACATATATCGAGCATGAATGAATAAGATAAAACACGCTCCTTTTAATTCCCGTTCTAGAGCAGTATCTGTCTTTTACACGACATTAAAAGCTTCCTGCATTTAAAAGGGAAATCTGAGACTTCTTGTTCCTCCCTGATGCCTGTTAATCCTCATTTAAAAGTATCCTGCAAATTTTGTCCCAACTCCTGTCGCTAATAGATATCTGTACAACTCTTGCAGAAAAACTTACTGTATGTGCTTGAGGTTTTTAGCTAACGCTAAGCGTCTGCAACAGGTTATGAGTAAAGCAAGCGAACAACGTGTCCCTTGATTATCTTGTAATACTGATATTTTCTTCCTCTGTCTACTTTTATGAAACTGAATGCAAATGAAAAGATGCGTGGGTAGGCATTTTCAATGAACCGAAGCTGATGCGAAGGCGGCTTGATTTGATGTCTTATTTAAACTGGCTTGACAGAAAAGCCACTCTCTCAAAATGAGTCACTCTTTGAAAGAGTATCGTTGCTTGTTTGGGTCCATAGTCGTGAAGAAGCTCGGTTTGTCAATGAGATTTTCAGACACACAATGCTTTCCAGTGCCATCTACAGTGGTGCTTGAAAGTTTGTGAACCCTTTAGAATTTTCTATATTTCTGCATAAGTGTGACCTAAAACATCATCAGATTTTCACACAAGTCCGAAAAGTATATAAAGAGAGCCCAGTTAAACAAATGAGACAAAAATATTATACTTGGTCATTTATTTATTGAGGAAAATGATCCAATATTACATATCTGTGAGTGGCAAAAGTATGTGAACCTTTGCTTTCAGTATCTGGTGTGACCCCCTTGTGCAGCAATAACTGCAACTAAACGTTTGCGGTAACTGTTGATCAGTCCTGCACACCGGCTTGGAGGAATTTTAGCCCATTCCTCCGTACAGAACAGCTTCAACTCTGGGATGTTGGTGGGTTTCCTCACATGAACTGCTCGCTTCAGGTCCTTCCACAACATTTCCATTGGATTAAGGTCAGGACTTTGACTTGGCCATTCCAAAACATTAACTTTATTCTTCTTTAACCATTCTTTGGTAGAACGACTTGTGTGCTTAGGGTCGTTGTCTTGCTGCATGACCCACCTTCTCTTGAGATTCAGTTCGTGGACAGATGTCCTGACATTTTCCTTTAGAATTCGCTGGTATAATTCAGAATTCATTGCTCCATCAATGATGGCAAGCCGTCCTGGCCCAGATGCAGCAAAACAGGCCCAAACCATGATACTACCACCACCATGTTTCACAGATGGGATAAGGTTCTTATGCTGGAATGCAGTGTTTTCCTTTCTCCAAACATAACGCTTCTCATTTAAACCAAAAATTCTATTTTGGTCTCATCCGTCCACAAAACATTTTTCCAATAGCCTTCTGGCTCGTCCACGTGATCTTTAGCAAACTGCAGACGAGCAGCAATGTTCTTTTTGGAGAGCAGTGGCTTTCTCCTTGCAACCCTGCCATACACACCATTGTTGTTCAGTGTTCTCCTGATGGTGGAATCATGAACATTAACATGAGCCAATGTGAGAGAGGCCTTCAGTTGCTTAGAAGTTACCCTGGGGTCCTTTGTGACTTCGCCGACTATTACACGCCTTGCTCTTGAAGTGATCTTTGTTGGTCGACCACTCCTGGGGAGGGTAACAATGGTCTTGAATTTCCTCCATTTGTACACAATCTGTCTGACTGTGGATTGGTGGAGTCCAAACTCTTTAGAGATGGTTTTGTAACCTTTTCCAGCCTGATGAGCATCAACAACGCTTTTTCTGAGGTCCTCAGAAATCTCCTTTGTTCGTGCCATGATACACTTCCACAAACGTGTTGTGAAGATCAGACTTTGATAGATCCCTGTTCTTTAAATAAAACAGGGTGCCCACTCACACCTGATTGTCATCCCACTGATTGAAAACACCTGACTCTAATTTCACCTTCAAATTAACTGCTAATCCTAGAGGTTCACATACTTTTGCTACTCACAGATATGTAATACTGGATCATTTTCCTCAATAAATAAATGACCAAGTATAATATTTTTGTCTCATTTGTTTAACTGGGTTCTCTTTATCTACTTTTAGGACTTGTGTGAAAATCTGATGATGTTTTAGGTCATATTTATGCAGAAATATAGAAAATTCTAAACGGTTCACAAACTTTCAAGCACCACTGTAGATGGGTTTAAAAGGAAAGGCCTCAGAGAGTATTTTGTTTGAAAGTGGTCCTGGGATTCAAGACATGGTAAGTTCCAGCACAAGTCCTGGGTCCCAGGTTCGATCCTGAGCTCGGGTTACTGTCTATATGGAGTTTTGGGTTTCCTCCTAGTTCTCTAGTTTACTTCCACCTCCCAAAATCATGCAGGAAACTGCAGTGGCTATGTGAAATTGCCCCTCTGTGTAATTGTGTGTCTCATTGTACCTTGCAGTGGACTGGCATCCCATCCAGGGTATTACTGAGGATGAATGAATGAATCTGGCAGAATTAGCATGCTCGCAGGGAGAAGAGACTTTTCTTGGTCATCCCTGGAGACGAGGGCTTCCAATAGCCACCTGGACACTTCTTCAACCTTTATTGTGTTGTAAGATTTTCACAATTATTAGTCCGGTTGTCAAGTCAAATCCAAATCAGAGTGGAATTTGGTACTTTGGGTTCGTTTGCTATTTGGTTTGGATTGTTTTCTCGGTGTATATAATAAAGTTTGATCAGAACTGGACCTTGACAGAACCACATCACCTCAATCAGATGGTCTCGGACCAGTTATGTTGCGCCACATGCAGGTCTGAGTGTGACAGCACCGAAGAGGAAAATGCACCAGGAGTCAATTCAAATAGATGAAACTATTTGTATTTCTCCATCTAGGAGGTCACATCACAGCAGTGTCCTCGTGATGTCACACCTCCACCTCCAGCAATTCTTCTTCCTGACAGCTTGGTATCTGGTGATCCTTCAGGGTATGCACCTATCCACATCACGGCATGAACATCCCCTTCCAGCAACCCAGCTCAAATTCCAACACACGCCACACAGAAAGAAACACATCAGCAGAATTTTATATTTAGTGCCAACTGCAAACAATAACAGCAGAAAATCCGACTCATGTCTTTCCTGCTCTGGGGCAAGTGGTAACACACTGCTCTCCAAAGAAGCATTTCACAGCCTCCTGAAGAGCTTTTGATGAGATATTTTTAGGAGTGGCAAACATGCTTATTTTTTTTTTCTCCCCAAACAACATTAACAGCAGAACTGGAATCCATGTGGTTGTGCCACCAAAAGTCTATCTGAAGTCCACAAAGGCTTCATGGATGCTTCATGCATCACTAAAGCTCTTTAGATCATGCAAGTTTGCGTTGGCTAAATACATACACAGTTCATTTCCAATTAACACCCTGCTGGGATCACCTAGTGCACTTGTAGAGTTTTCAGAGTTCTTTAATTATTCCAGTGAGTTACAAAGGCACCATTACCATTAGAACTGTGGTACACCGTGATCTCATTAACAACAGAATGGGCCTATTTTCTTTCCAGTTCGGTGAGTTTAAAGTGTGTGGGTTCAACAGTTCAATAGATTCAAAACTCCCTGAGAAGAACCAAAGTTAAAAAGCAGGGATTCACAACACTGGTCTTGGGTAGGTCATTATCATGAGTTCATTATCAAGCCCTTCATGAGTCCAGATCAAATGCGTAAGAACTGCTCAAGACTGTTGTTCCATGGAACTGGGGTTGAAAATTCAGGCTTAAAAAGGGAAAATGTAATTACAAACTGGACTAAATGTCGAACACAATGGTGGCATGCCAGCTGAAAGAGCTTTTGGGAAGTAAAACATCTACTTCTGCAGAGGAACCATGCATGTTGCGCAGAGACCTTCATTGAGGATCTGAGCAAATGATGAGAACTTTATATATCTCACTGCTTGATGCAGGACTATGCAGACTACAGGATGTAAATCCACCATACAGTACATGCGATCAGGAGTCACCCATGTCACTTGTAGTATGTTGCTTGTTGGGGATGCACTGGTTCAGCTTTTTTTAGGGCCAATAATAGCCAGATGTCTAGCTTACACCACTTTGGTTTAATATACAGTATGTAAGTTTGAATTGATTTGATATCAATTTTGATGGGGCAGCCATGGCCTGAAGGTTAGAGAAGTCGCCTTGGGCCCAAAGGGTCACCGGTTTGATTCCTGGGACAAGCAGGAAAAATGTGAGTTGAGTAAATGAACAGGACTTACCCCTCCCTCTGTATCATGGCTGAAGTGCCCTTAAGCAAGCCACCTAACCCCCAACTGCTCCCTGGGCACTGTAGCATAGCTGCCCACTGCTCTGGGTATGTGTGTGGGCTCATCGCTCACTCATGTGTGCTTCAGATGGGTTAAATGCAGAGAAGGAATTTCACTGTGCTTGTGTACATGTGACAAATAAAGGCTTCTTCTTCTTCTTCTTCTTATGTCTTGACTTGATTTGATAACTTCTGCCAGACCTGCTGGTCAAGCATGGCCATCTTAAGGTGATCCTCGGTAAGCCAGTGTCCCTTTCGAAGACGGCTCTGAGGGTTGTGTGAGGTCGGCCAACCTTCCGTTTTGCTTTGGGCTCCCAGAGTAGAACTCTGGCAGTGGGTTGATCATGTTGAATCATGTGGCCACACAGTGCTAGACACCTCTTCCTTATCACGAACAAGAGTCGGGGTAGGTTTCCTTCCAGTCGGTCATTTGACCAATGATCGCACCATGAGACATTTAGGATTCTTCGCAGAGTATGGGTAGAAGCGTCATCGAGGGACTTTTCCTAGATTTTGGTCAACAACCAGGATTCTGAGTCATACAGGAGTACAGACTCCATGAATGCTTTGAAGACTTTAATCTTGATTTCTCTGGACAGTCGGGCAGCCCAGATTTTGGACAGAGAGTTGAGGACACCACATGCTAAAATCTAACTCAAAGGCAACCAATGATTTCTGCTACTTCCATCCAGAGGGGAACTGTTAGAGCCTTCTAGGCCTTCAGAGAAGGCCCAAGCATATCAGAATTTCAAATGTTATATTTAATTTCTTTCATTCTTTAATTTCTTTCATAATTTCATTATAATTATTCTCTTCTAATTCAGCCTCATTTTCTGTCAGATTTGCTTCAGAAATGAAAGGGTTACTGTCCTGAAAACATTAAAATCGAGTTATCCAATGAGATTGTTTTGTTTGTTGTCTCTAGGCTGAGAAGAGTTTAGAGCTGCTCATTCATTGGTTAGAACTTCATTGCCGGGACAGAAGGCCATGGCAGTGTATGTTTATGTAGAAAGTGACCAATCAGATTTTGATTTATAGTGGGAGGGACCAAAAATGTATCACCCGATGCCTTCTCAAAGGCCAACGCAAGCTTAACCACGAGTCGGCGCCGTCAGCACAGCAGTGAAGTCACCTTCCAGCCGGTGTAGCATTCATTAGTAGTGTTAGCGAATGCTAATAAAGCGGCCAAGCCAGTGCTATCTATTGAGCGCAAGTAGCACAGGCTAATGACTGAGAAACTAAGATTTCTGTCTCCAGACTCTTCTTCCACGCTGCACGTTCACCACAGGATTTTTCACTCAGACTTTATTCATTTCCCGATGTAATTTACTGAGTTACTCTTAAAATCAACAATTACACACAACGGAGCGACCTGGCAGCCTGCCGCTAATCCCTTGCAAAATCCTTTGCCTTGTTGCCTTTTTGGTGTCTGGCTAAGTTTTGGCTGAGCTCAAGTCCCAGCTCTAATAGTAACGGTTTGCCACTGCTTTCGTCCAAGCTTTATTTTGTTTTGCCATGTCTCTATACACGTTTAATGAGCGGTCGTGCATGACTGAACACAGTGAAACAATGGTTATCAGTTTTTCTTCCAATTTTGTTTTCAATAGTAAAAGGAGAAATAATTGCCGGTAGGAACTAGAGACGCGAGCAGGGAACTGACAATACATTGGACCACAAATGTCAATGTCAGAGGAATCAAATGTCACTTTGTTGTTGCTTGTTGCCCAAGAAGGTGGACAGGTGGTGAGAAATGACACGAGTCTTGGCACAGCACTGCTGCAGAGCAGTTAAGTGGCTGCAGCAGCTCCAGATGCTGGCAGGCAGCCTGAGGAGGCTCTGTTGGTGGTCAGTGATCTTTCCTGACATGACCTCTTCTCTTCTTCATGACCTTATTGTTCTTACCTGATCTCTTCCCAATGACCTTGTCTTTCTTTTCTAACCATATCATTCTCTCTTGACTTTGCCTTGTGGCCTTCATGACCTCATTGCGCTCTGTCTTGGGCTCATTGCCTGGTCCTGAACTTCTTGTTCTCTCCTGATCTTTCTGTGCTGCAGGACATAGGAACCTACTGCTGCAGAATGGAGACAGTGGAACCCTCATACCTGGAGAACTATGAGTTCAACTTACCTGTCTGACCTCTCGCTTTCTTTTTCTGACTCTTTTACACCGCCTTCCTCTTCGTTCTTACTCTTTTTCATCCTTATCTTAATTTCTGTCCTACTCTGATGTTCTCTCATCTCTCTGTTGCATTCTGGCTCCCCTCTCATTTATCTAGCTTTCTTCTGACATCCCTTTCTCCATGCCCTTACTTCCTCCTTTCTCAATTTCCTCTCTTTTGCCTTGTAGTCCAGCTTTCTATCTGCCCTCCCATCTTTCTTTTTCATCATCTTTTCATGTTCTCTGTCATGCTTCTTCCTTCTCTTTTATTGCTCTTCCATGTTCTTCCTGTTGTTCTCTCTCCAAAATCATATTCACACATCCTTCATCTTTGATACTCAAATCACTTTATGGAGTGATAACGTTTTCTTTCAGACTAAAAGCAAAGGGAAACCTTCTGGCTCGAACATTTTAAGCAAGATTTCTCAGAAACGCTTCGTTATTTTGTGTATCCCCTGTTCAGAGTGCTGGAGAGAACATTGCATAATAACAAAGTGCATTTATTCATGAGAAGTTCATAACAGTTTGAAATAAATGCCAACAGGTATTGACGGCTTTTTTTTGCAGTTAAGAGGCAAGAGCTGAGTGATTAGAACACTGCCACCTGTTTCTATTCATGCAGCCAAGAAGATATCATGCACAAAGAAAGACTGGTTTTATAAGCGTCTCTGAAAGGCTTCCTTTACACCGTTTAGATCATTAGATCTTTTCATCTGAGTTGTACACCAGATTCTGGCATACAGGTGTGTGATGTTCCATAAGCTTTGAGTGGTGACTTTTTTTTTAACTGACATTCACGGTGACTTTGTTAGCTCATAATATCGACATTTCTTGTTATTCTATGCGTTAAAACCAAACACGATTTAACAAATTATATTTTTCAAAAAAGGTTTGATTATTGTTCGAAAGACAATGCTTTAATCCAAAAGGTGCAGATGACGCGGTACGCGGTGGTCCGGATCACCGTATTTTCCATACAAAACGAGGGCATTAATTAATTATTTTTCCTGGATTGTGGTCCGGTTCACCGTATGCTGTATTATATTACGATATAAATAAAAACTTACCAAAATCATACTGTGTTTGTCATTTAATACGAGTTTTTTTACAAAGTCGTACATCATTTGTTATTTTTTCTCAAACCGGAAGAGAAATGCATGCGTAAAACACACGCGCAATAAAAGATACCAGTTCTAACGCATGTAAAAAAGCGGGAGCTGCCACGAGGGAAGTGAAAAATAATTTTACCAACTTTCGTCATTATGTCTCAGGGTGGTTATGAACAGCTTCTAAGGAATAAGAAAAAATGTGCTAGAGACTACAAAGCAACAGAAGAAAGGGCAAAGGAAAGAATTTATTCTAAATTAGGGGAAGAAGTAGCTGAAAATTTAAAATTTATTTGTCTTCTGAACTTGGTGGTCCGGACCACACCTGAAAACGGCGTGGTCCGGACCACAACGGTAGTCCGGACCACCGCATACCGCGTCAGACGCAGCATTAAAAAGCGGTAACTGAATTAATATTAGGATTTAGGTAAGTAAGAAACAAAACACATTGGGCTGTGCTGTCATAGGAAAATAATCAGTTATAGTTACCACATTAACTGCAGTTGATGATTTTTCTACAGCAGGACGTCCTGAACTGCTTTATTCCACTTACACCACAGCAATACACCAAGTACAGTTTTTATTTCTTAAAGGACACGTCATAGTTTTTGTCCCTTTAGAGTTTGCAAAACAAGTTAGTTCCTGTTCTCACGTACGTTATAGCAGCTAATTTATAACAAAGTTGTTCTCTCACCAGCCTCTCTTTTTTCCTCTTTCTTAAAGGTTCTGACTGCAAAGTTGAATTCTGGGTAAAATCTTCTATTTCTTTTGCCGTTGGAGTTTCGAGATGTTTCACTGCTGCACACACACACACCGTGTATCCTGTGAGTAAATGTTTTTCTGAAATAAAAAGCGTCCCGCATTTTACGATTCCGGAGATCGCCGAAGCAAGTGAGCAACAATATCACCTGACCACCATGGGGCACGTTTTATGGAATCAATTTTGTGCCAAAATGTTCATACAATACTTTTGAAATATCAAACAAAAACGACAAATCAAAATACAAAAAAAGAATAAAAAGTCAATTTTTTTAGACTGGCAAACAAATTATTCGTGTAATCATGCAAAATATCAGTCTATTACTCTTCAGAAACCTTTTATTTTTGTTCCGCGTCTTTCTCAGTTTTGCTTGACGTAATTTATTTTGGTTGCGATTCCAGCTTTCTCGTTTGCGCTCCCTGACTTTTTGCTTGCAGTTTTGGCACAAACTTCACGTGTGGGCGGGCTGTCCAGGAATGCATTCCCATTGGCTAATTTGTGTTTGACTGACAGCTACACTCAGCCATTCCCCGGAGGCTGTTGCGGCCATTTCCTACTCAGATTCTGGCGGACTGTTTGACAAGTGACTGATCCATTGACGGTAAACAAGGATCGAGTGGACTTCAGTGGCGACTATGATACTGAAGTTACACTTTGTTGAATTAATTCAATATCATAGTCGCCACTGAAGTCCACTCGATCCTTGTTTACCGTCAATGGATCAGTCACTCGTCAAACAGTCCGCCAGAATCCGAGTAGGGAATGGCTGAGCGTAGCTGTCAGTCAAACACAAGTTAGCCAATGGGAATGCATTCCTGGACAGCCCCACCCACACGTGAAGTTTGTGCCAAAACTGCAAGCAAAAAGTCAGGGAGCGCAAACGAGAAAGCTGGAATCGCAACCAAAATAAATTACGTCAAACAAAACTGAGAAAGACGCGGAACAAAAATAAAAGGTTTCTGAAGAGTAATAGACTGATATTTTGCACGATTACACGAATAATTTGTTTGCCAGTCTAAAAAAATTGACTTTTTTTCTTTTTTTGTATTTTGATTTGTCATTTTTGTTTGATATTTCAAAAGTATTGTATGAACATTTTGGCACAAAATTGATTCCATAGCGTTTGAGCTACTTTTAACCAAAATAAGTTGGCGAACATGGCGGACTCGGCTCTCCCTCCAGCAGAAAAGAAAAGCCTAGTGAGTGCAACTGCAAGATAGAGCAAGGTTAGATGACGTGCCATTTTTCTGTCATTTTCTGCCATTCTAGCTAGCGCTTAGCTATCTTAGCCTTAGAATGCATGGGCTCGACTCCACAGTAGCGAGTATGGCATTATGCACCTAATATTTTGATCTTACAGAGAAAGAAACGAGAACACAAAAGCAGGAACAGAGAAAAGATCTATTTATTCGTCTTTTGTTTCACGGATCTATTCACAAATGTCAACCACAAATTACATCCCTGCGACTCAAAACTCTCCGAGGTCGATGCAGAGTCACGATGTTTTCCGCGCGTCGCCATTTCGGTGTGACGCAGTTCCGCAGTCATGCTAATTAGTTGAAGCGCCTTACATTTGGCTGTTTCCGAATATACTGTTAGAGCCATACTGTTTATCTCAAGAGGGAGGAAAACAGTTCCAAAATAGAGGAAAGCGACCAAATTAAAATGATCACATCTCATCTGCATGATATTGTTCTTGCGAGACAGAGGAAAATGCCATGCACAATAAAAAATGTAAAAAATTTCAGATGACTTTGCAGTCAGCACCTTTAAAGTTAATAAGAGAAAACAACACAGCTTGTCATGTTACTCTGAAACCCCACAGTATGAAAACGTCTCTGTCCTGAGGACGTTGGAAAGTTTCAACTTTACCGCTAACACTGGAGACTGCTTCCATAAACGTCTCCAAAGAGAAAGCGTCACCATATCAATGATTTTCAGAGTCAGATTCTGTGGAGCGTACACTGTACATACAAGTCCCTGTGAATGAGCTGTTACTATACAACCCCAATTCCAAAAAAATTGGGACAAAATGCAAATCGTAAATAAAAATGGAATGCAATAATTTACAAATCTCAAAAACTGATATTGTATTCACAATAGAACATAGACAACATATCAAATGTTGAAAGTGAGACATTTTGAAATTTCATGCCAAATATTGGCTCATTTGAAATTTCATGACAGCAACACATCTCAAAAAAGATGGGACAGGGGCAATAAGAGGCTGGAAAAGTTAAAGGTACAAAAAAGGAACAGCTGGAGGACCAAATTGCAACTCATTAGGTCAATTAGCAATAGGTCATTAACATGACTGGGTATAAAAAGAGCATCTTGGAGTGGCAGTGGCTCTCAGAAGTAAAGATGGGAAGAGGATCACCAATCCCCCTAATTCTGCGCCGACAAATAGTGGAGCAATATCAGAAAGGAGTTCGACAGTGTAAAATTGCAAAGAGTTTGAACATATCATCATCTACAGTGCATAATATCATCAAAAGATTCAGAGAATCTGGAAGAATCTCTGTGCGTAAGGGTCAAGGCCGGAAAACCATACTGGGTGCCCGTGATCTTCGGGCCCTTAGACGCCACTGCATCACATACAGGCATGCTTCTGTATTGGAAATCACAAAATGGGCTCAGGAATATTTTCAGAGAACATTATCTGTGAACACAATTCACCGTGCCATCCGCCGTTGCCAGCTAAAACTCTATAGTTCAAAGAAGAAGCCGTATCTAAACATGATCCAGAAGCGCAGACGTCTTCTCTGGGCCAAGGCTCATTTAAAATGGACTGTGGCAAAGTGGAAAACTGTTCTGTGGTCAGACGAAACAAAATTTGAAGTTCTTTATGGAAATCAGGGACGCCGTGTCATTCAGACTAAAGAGGAGAAGGACGACCCGAGTTGTTATCAGCGCTCAGTTCAGAAGCCTGCATCTCTGATGGTATGGGGTTGCATTAGTGCGTGTGGCATGGGCAGCTTACACATCTGGAAAGACACCATCAATGCTGAAAGGTATATCCAGGTTCTAGAGCAACATATGCTCCCATCCAGACGACGTCTCTTTCAGGGAAGACCTTGCATTTTCCAACATGACAATGCCAAACCACATACTGCATCAATTACAGCATCATGGCTGCGTAGAAGAAGGGTCAGAGTACTGAACTGGACAGCCTGCAGTCCAGATCTTTCATGCATAGAAAACATTTGGCGCATCATAAAACGGAAGATACGACAAAAAAGACCTAAGACAGTTGAGCAACTAGAATCCTACATTAGACAAGAATGGGTTAAGATTCCTATCCCTAAACTTGAGCAACTTGTCTCCTCAGTCCCCAGACGTTTACAGACTGTTGTAAAGAGAAAAGGGGATGTCTCACAGTGGTAAACTTGGCCTTGTCCCAACTTTTTTGAGATGTGTTGTTGTCATGAAATGTAAAATCGCCTAATTTTTCTCTTTAAATGATACATTTTCTCAGTTTAAACATCTGATATGTCATCTATGTTCTATTCTGAATAAAATATGGAATTTTGAAACTTCCACATCATTGCATTCCGTTTTTATTTACAATTTGTACTTTGTCCCAACTTTTTTGGAATCGGGGTTGTAGAAACGGTGACACAATCAAGATTTGAGAATTCAATAGTGCTTGGGTGCAATAAATTGAAGCTACTGTGATGGGTTAATCCCATTTCAGGATATCTGTTACAGCTAAAAACTAGATTTACATCCATTTTCGTTGTATTCCAGTAATAATAATAATAATAATAATAATAATAATAATCTCATTCATCTCATTATCTCTAGCCACTTTATCCTTAATAATAAAGAATAAAACAAATAACTAGCCGTATCTTTGTATTATTTTTTCCCGAACGATAAAATCAAAGTAGATTGATATTCAGAGCAGGTATTATATCAGGTTAAAACTGACCTGTTTTCGAGTAAACAACACACTCCTCCTGTTTGCTAAGTGTTAACTGAGCCTGAACTGGACCTTGTGGCCTGAGACTCCTGCTTCTTGAGAGCTTATGTTGTTGTTAAAAATCTCCATTGTGTTGGAACAGTGTGCTGCGGTGTGTGTATTTATGTCCACTGTGACCTGGTGTACCAAGAGATGAACAAGAGCATGAGGGTTCTTTAATAATGCAGGAGCTACAGCCTGAACACACACATGTCACACTTTAAATATTCATCTCCCATACCCATAGACATTACTCCTGGAGGAGCTGGTGGACACACAAAATCAACACCTAAACACTGCCGCTATCCCATTATCCCGCTATCCCTAAACTGTCCAACGTTTGACGTTTTTAGATGGCTAGATTGTTTTCTTGCTCTACATGACCACTTATTGAGTAACCAGGCAATGTGATGAAGCCCAGGTAAACAGGGATGAGTGTATCTGTTAAGAGATGTTAAGTGAAGATTGTCTTCCATTGAAGAAATCTGGCTTTTCCATTAGAGAAAAGTTAAGCAGAGGCCAGATCAGATGCTGGTCCAACTATAGAGAGCGTGCACGTGACGTCACGAGGTCACGTGATATTTGTTTATCTGCCATCTTGGACGGCATGGCCGCGCATAGAACTTAGACGAACCCGTTCTAATTATCAAGTGTGTGGGAGTAGATCTTCCAAGAATGGTTATATCTTGTTCAGCATTTGGTTGTACCGATAGACAGGGCCAAAAGGAGGGCCTGTCATTTTATAGATTCCCTGCAGACGAGGAGAGACGCGCAAAATGGGTGTCTGCTGTGCGAAGAGAAAACTGGAACCCCAGTTCTACCAGCCGAATTTGTAGTGAACTCTTCATATCAGGTAGGTGTAATCTTCTAATTCAATACTCCTAGTACATCTGTTAAGTTGATTTTCGGATTGAATGATAACTGCATAGTCGGTGATTTGTGATATTTTTTTTCAGACAAAAACATACATATTTACAACCCTGTCATTATCTGGAACTGAGTTTAGATTTCGAACATTCTTACGATAAAACGTCCTGCATAGTCTCTTTATGATAAACGTCTTAATGGCACTTACCCGTGAGGTTATCAAGTAGACATTCTTCTTCGGAACCTTCCAGAGGTGTAGTTGGGATACCCATCCCGCAACAAAATATTTATAAGCTTCCAGGCTCTTGTAAGCTTTGAGGGCTTTGCCAGTGTAACACGATTCACGATTAACAAGAAAATTGTAAATGTCGTGGTAGGCCAGATCGGGCAAATCACCGGCACCGCAGCTCCGAATTTCCCTGAACAAGGATTGCGGCAAGTTGTACGGATCTGCAATCCCCAACCTGGAACACTTTTCCACGTAACGCTGCCTCACGTCACCTTCAAGATGCTGAACAAACTTAGACAAGTTATCGCGCGATGTAGATGGGGTATTTTCCGAATTTTCTTGGGGATTACTCCCTGGATCCATTACGCTCGCGCAAGGTAAACAATCCTGAAGCCGTCCAATATGGCGGAGTAAACGCGGACGGGTCACGTGACTGCACATCCTCTATAGACCTTTCTAAGAAACAAAGCACAGGTTGAGTTATTCTCAGAAAAGTCATAGTGGACCATTCTGTAAACTAATTAAGCTCAAAATGAACATAATGGGTCGGTTCACTGCTCTCATCAAAGCCAAGTGAGCAATTTCAGCGAAGAAAAAGTTTAAATCCAGAATAGTATGTATTACGTGATTTTTTTTCTAACCTAACCCTGGATACGAACAGGGTTTTTTTTCTATTGATATCTTGAATTCTCAATAAACCAAATGCCCGAGTTGTACTCCTGCTCATACATAATCATGACAGCTGAATAGTTGAATGCACCAGACTAAATGAAATGCTATGCCTCTGCCAATAACCATTAAAGCATAATAGCCTGATAAAAGATGGTAACAAGCAGGAACGGGGCTCTTTTAAAAGCAAAGATGTAATAAAGATCAATATAAAGATGGAATGCACAAAGTCATTTGTGAAGCTGTTCTTCAATCCTCTGATACTTCACTACACTGGACTTGTTCATGAGCACGTTGGTTAAATCCAAGCCGTGACAACTATACGTCCTGAATGGAAGCTGTAGATTGAGATGAATCAGGTCTCAAGCTCTTGTGTCCAAGTCGTGTCCTTGTCATGTCCACAGAGTCCTAGTCTAGACTCTAAGGCCACAGAGGTTAAGTCAAATCTAAAGGCACAATGATTAGAGTCTAAGATGAGTCCAGATTGCAGAGTCCCAAGACAGTGAATTTAAGTCATGCCTAAGTCCCAAGTGTTCCCAGTCTTGAAGCTGTTTGGTTTGAGACAAGACCAAAATCCCAGGCTGTATTAATATAGCCATGGTGTCATGTCCCCAGTTGTAGGATCCTAGTTTCCATAGAAATTGTCATAGAATTGAAGTCAAATCTCAAAAAACAAAAAAAGCTTAGGCTTTAATTCAAGTACAGGTTCTTGAGTACCAAGGCACTGAGTTTGAGTTAAATCCCAAGTCCCAGAACTTCCAAGCCATGGAGTCAGAGCAGAGTGAAGTGTCCTTAGCTGTGAAGTCTAAGTCAAATCCAAGTCCTAAGCTCCCCCATACTCTAAGATGTAGATGTAGAAACTAACCCAAGTCCAGACTTCCAGCTGTAAAGTTGGTCCAAATGAGTCTCAAGCTGTTCTGTCCAAATTGAGTCCCAACTCATAGAATCCTCACCAAATAAAAAGCTGTACAGTCTGAGTCAAGTCCAGAGTTTTAAACCAATCTACAGTGAGAAATCTAGTGGTGCAGTATTAGTGTTCTGGACTACAGATTGGAAGGTTGAGAGTTTATATCCCAGTACAGCCAATCTGCCACTACTGGGTCTTTGAGTAAGACATTTAACCCTCATCTGAACAAGTGAAAGTTTCTTTAGATAAAGTCATCTGTCAAAGGAATAAAAGTAAACAATAAGCTTAGTGTCTAGGTCAAGTCTCAAGCCATTGAGTCCAAGTCAAATCTTACTCCCAAGTCGACTCCAACATCCCACGGTATGAAGTCCAAGTCAAGTCTGATGTAGACTCAGAGCCGAGTCGACAGTCCAAACCAAGACCAGAGTTCAAGGGTGTAGAGTCTGAGTCAAGTCCAAAGATCTTAAGGTACAGATTACAAGTTGACTCCAGAGACCCTGAAAGTTTGAGTCTTAGATGAGTCATTCGGCTTGAAAGCACTACCTGTTACCTAAAAGCTGTAGTACTGGTTAAGTGAGATTAATTTCATTATTTTTTGTTTTTTACATCGCAGTTTCACGGAAAGCACCTTTTATCTGGTTAGTCCATCAAACACACACTATGGGTGATCATGGGCTAAAAGTAAATCAAGCGGAGAACACTCTAAGGAGAAAAATATTGCTATTCTACAGCCAAATAGCCTTGATTATTTAAAGCGTGACAAGACAGATTCACAATGGATGGACTATCGTTTAGTCAGCTTAACACCATGGATGGCAGCAGAGTGCAGCTGGAATAAAAAATACTGGCCAGAAAGAAACTTTGCGCTCAAGTATACACTGCCTTCAATCACCAAATCACATAAGCGTGAAGAGTTGAAGCCGAATCCAGCCTAAGTCGAAAGAGCTGAGTGTTTAAAGGCATCAGTCTCGCTAATGCCTCCTTTGGGGAGGAGTTCTTCAGCGCACACATATACATTACACATGGCACAGCACACCCTTCCACCCAGGCTCCACTCACTCTTCAACCTGTTTGTTTGTTAAATGAGCCATGCTTGCTATTCATAATTGTGTTTTCCATCATTAATTAAAAAGCAAGTGGAAGGACAGAAACATGCAGTGTGTGTACTGTATATGTGTGTGCGTGCATGGGGGGGGCTGCTGCATTAACAGAATGGATAGATGACTTGCAACCACGTGATAAAATGTGCTATGTCATGAGCGTCCATCACGATGGTGGATCTACAAAGCAACTCAGATGGCAGCCGCTGAAAGCGTGTCTGTAAACAATGCTGAATTTTCTCAGTATTACCACGATTTGAACGATCAAGCGAAGATTCGATACAAAGAGAAGATAGATATGTGTAGTTTTGACCCATATTATTTAAAAAAGTCAGACTTTTCTGAAGATAAGACGTTTCTACCGACCATCGAGTACCCAAATATCGCGTTCTATCTGGTTCGGCTACCAAAGAATCAAGTCCAACCTTGGGCAAAACATAGCCCATTTTCTAAATGGGTGCCCAGTCTGGATTGTTTCTATCTATCATATAATTTTGCTGGCGTTCCTTGAAGCAAAATGGTAATCTCATCTCATCATCTCTAGCCGCTTTATCCTTCTACAGGGTCGCAGGCAAGCTGGAGCCTATCCCAGCTGACTATGGGCGAAAGGCGGGGTACACCCTGGACAAGTCGCCAGGTCATCACAGGGCTGACACATAGACACAGACAACCATTCACACTCACACCTACGGCCAATTTAGAGTCACCAGTTAACCTAACATGCATGTCTTTGGACTGTGGTGGAAACCGGAGCACCCGGAGAAAACCCATGCGGACACGGGGAGAACATGCAAACTCTGCACAGAAAGGCCCTCGCCAGCCCCGGGGCTCGAACCCAGGACCTTCTTGCTGTGAGGCGACAGCGCTAACCACTACACCACCGTGCCGCCCGAAATGGTAATACACATGTTAAAATTATAACAACAACCGAGTAACCCACGACAAGAGAACGCTCATTTTACAGCAAAATTCTTGCAATACGCACTAAAATTCTTCCATGATATTATCGAGAAAGCTTTTGAATTTCACCTGAGATAAAACGATCACTGCGAACACGAGCTGTTTTGGTTTGAGTCTCTGTTAGATCAGCCCTGGCGATGTTGTTCAGCCGTGCTCGTCTCCTCTCCGTACTAAGCCTCAGAGTTTCCTCAACCTCTTTTCGAATCACAGACGGAATTCTAAAATAATCGGAACGTGCCGCGGTCACGAGTACTGTTGTGACCACAACCATATACAGCACAAAGATATGGCATCGCTAAAAGGACGCTTAAAGCGGTGGAAAAACAAAGAGAGTTGCGCACGCGTGACTATGTTTTGTATGGAATGTCGCTTGATCCCGCATTTGTATTTATATCCACCAACATGGCCGACATCCGGGTTTCTTTTTTGCTTTGACATCACTTGCAAGTCAAGGATATAGCGCCAGGAAAAGACATGATGGCCACATCGTGTGGATTCTCTCAGACTTCCTGGTTTCTCGAGCCAACATGCACTGACCAAAGTGCTTCTAACTTTCATATATCTGTTGAAACAAATCTACACAGCTGTACATAAACATCAATCAATGTATTCATCTTTTTTTTTTCAAATGCTAATGCAGTTTAGCTAATCAGGTTAATAAAGAGAACATCCACAGATCTGGTCACTCTAGCTGCCAAGATGGCCCCCAACCAGCTGCTGTAAATATTCCACAGCCCATTTAACTTCATACGTAGCACCTGGTCACAGAAGAAGTCCATCCAGACAAGAGTTTCATGAAGACTTGTTTTTATAAAGGAGAAATTTCCATGAAAAGTGATTGTGCTCATGTTAAATGGACCGATATATGTGTTCTGATGCTCTTTGCTTTACATTAATGGCATTTAGCAGATGCTCTTATCCAGAGTGACATACAACGTACCCAGAGCAGCCTGGGGAGCAGTTAGGGGTTAGGTGCCTTGGGCACTTCAGCCATTTCTGGGAATCAAACCAGCGACCTTTTGGTCCTAAAGCTGCTTCTCTAACCGTTAGTCCATGGCTTCCCCAATGGCCTCAGTGAAGGTGTATGGTTTATTCTGTTTTAGTTTCAAACTAGTTCTCTGAACCAGCACTAGCTCCAGCACTTATTCAAGAAAAAAAATGGGCAAAAGTTACAATCCCATGTTCACTAGCTTCCAGCAACTATTCCTAGTCCCTTGTACTTTGTCCTTGTACCCTTTTTTTAGACCCTAGTGTCAGTATGATTATGATTACGATTACTATGCTGGATTTCCTGTTTTGCTGGTGCTCTCAGCCCTGCTCTGCGCCTCCACTTGGACCACTGTATGTACATGCAGAGTCTTGATAAAGAGTCCTGCCTCTGGCTCTGGCTCCTGTGTGTCCCCTGAGCCCTGTGAGAAAGTGGGATTATAGATTTTACCTCTTTTATCACGCTAGCTTGGGACATTTTCCAGGTTGCTTGTATTTGCCTCGGTTGCATCAGCCTGAACATTTGCACTCTGGAACATGGTCATCATTCCTGGGGTTATTAAAAGCAAGGACACTGTGGTTTGTTTCTGTTTTGTCCTACAAAGGAACATGACTCGAGCAGAACATCGAGCATGCATTCAGACAAAACCAAAAGGACTGCAGCGTCGCAACACTAAATCCATCAAAGCCAATATGGCCAATAGAAGTCAAGTTGTATTGGAGTGCAAAGACAGAGGACACAGCGATGAGCCAGCATGCACTGCACAGCATGAGGAGCGTTCACTGCCTTCTGTTCGACTCATGATCTTTTTGGTCCATGCGCATCAACGTTTCTACTGACGTGGATGTTGGGTAAAGGAAAAATCCAAATTGCATATTCATCTTTATAATTACTGTACGATCTTTCAAGATTTATTTTGTAATGGAATTGTAAATGGTTTCTGTTTTTTTTTTTCTTTTTTTAGTTTAAACGTCTTTCTTCTACATATTGATCTGTTTTCACTTTGGTTAACGGTTTCCTACATTACCCGCAGTCTGTGCTGATAGTGGTGCAGTAGGATTTATCCCTTGCCTCATCACTACTTAAAGACAGCAATGCAGCGGCGCTTTAGTCCTTCAGTCTTTCCAGCACTCTTCTCAAACAGATCATCTTCCAAAGCTACAAATTTGAAGTTTATGCTAATACGCCACCATGCTCAGCATCTCCTGCATCGCTAACTAGCTGTAACCCAATGCGACGGCGTCATATTGCTGCATTGCATTCTAGAACTTTGAGTCTTAAAGCATCAATGTCCCCACTATTTCTACACTGGAGTTTTCATTAATAGGACATTTTCAGAGCCAACAATGAAACCTGATCGTTATCATTTATATTTGAGATTGCAAACACGCCAGCAGTAATAATGTCCTGCTAATATCTCACACGAATAATACTAACAAGCTAGTAGCAGTCCTGCTACTATCATGCCACGATATAAACATATTTATGATTCAGGGTGGAGTTCTGCTTTAGAAAAGTCAGTATTTGGGCTGTTAACGGGATCTATAACCATCAAAAGCTCAGTTTTTAGCCTTGGATTGGATTCTGCCACACGTTTTAAACGTTAAATCAAATTTCAGAGCTCTTCACACATGGCAAAGCTTGGATTCAATATTCATACTGTTGCCTATATAAGGATAAAATAATTATTAAGCATGAGAATAAACGTGTTAGCTCCACCGACACGGAGTTTAAAAGACATGCTACGGCTCTATTTACATTCCCTTACATAAAGCCAGCTGCATTAGCATACATCTGCATGCGTAACTTAATATAGGAGTTCAGGCTGGATCGTGGTGACAGAGCAAGCAGGTTATTAGCGATTCATTCGAGAGATACGGACCTTTTACTGCAAAAGAGTACCAGGAGCTCTTATCAGTCCTCCAGTCACTTAAATTCTCCATTTAGCCAGATCATCGTCGATTAAATGACAATATATTCCAGTGCTCTTAGCCTTCCTAAATTTAACCAATATCAGCCTGACACACAGTTAAGTGAGAGCGTCCCTGTGCCACGAAGACGCATTTTTTTTTTAAGACTTCAGAGCGTCACACACGATGGTCAGTCATGCTGCCAAGATGGCTCCCAACCAGCTGCTATAAATACTCCACACTCCATTTAGACCAAGCACCTGGTCACCATGGAGGCCCGAGCACCCTGGAGTTTGGTGCACGCTCATTTGCAGTGCAATCATGTAGGTCCAGCTCATTAAAGGAACCGATCAGCCAAAACCACATGCAGAGGAGCTCGGCTGCTCCGCCGGCAGGCTTTAAAAAAAACTGTGGCTTCAGCTTTCCATACAGCAGATTTAAAACAGCATCAAGGAGAAGTAATGAGAGGCCACAACAATGTGTGTAAAAGCATACACATTTCCAGAGGTGACATGCGAAGGGTTTCCCCATCACCCGGAACTAACATCTAAGGCAGCTGGGCCATAGAAGGTTCATGCTGCACGCTGCATGCTGCACGCTACACGCTACACGTTCACGTGAAGAACCGGACCCTGGGCCATTAAACTTCATGCTTGGATGTTCACGTGTTGCGTCTGTTCTACTTTGACCGCAATATGGACTCTTCGGATGACGACAATTGCCTCATTCTGCTTTTACTGAGACAGAGGAAGAGAAAAAGGAACAGAATTTGGAGCCGAGAACACTTCCTTCTGAGAGAAACCCGTGGTGAATTTCACCGAACATTCTATAATCTGCTTGACAATCCCGATGAAGAACTATTTTTCAATTATACCATTCAATTATATTTTTTCTGAAGTTTTCCCCTGAAAGCATAGAGTTATCTCCCTAGACCCGTTCTGATTGGCTGGCGCGGCGGTGACCGCATGCATTGACTGGAATTTCCATCTTCACGCCTAGAAAAAAGTGTGCATGTTCATTTCACGCTTCACGCGTGAAGTGTGCAGCATGCAGCGTGCAACGTGAACGCCGTTCTATGGCCCAGAGCAAGTCATGCTACGTTTGTCCACTTTTCTTTACACACGTGTAGCGTGTAGTGTGCAGCATGCAGCGTGCAGCGTGAACCTTCTATGGCCCAGCTGCCTTACTCAAGGGAACGAGGGCTTTTTAGAGAAAATAGGGGTGTTCACACGGCAACTTTTACTCCAGTGTAGCACCGGGGCTGCCCCGGTAGAGCGTTCACACGGTACAAAGTTATACCGGTGTAGCCCCTGAAAGCTGCTTAAACCGGTGCAAATCTAACCCTGCTCGGGAGGTGGTTTAAGAAATTTACTCCGGAGTAAATGCTAGTTTGCGGGGCAGCACCGATATAAAATGGGACGTCTGAACGCTACAGGGGTAGACTCGCTACGCGTGAGGAGAGTTGATTACATACGGGCATTGCATAATTTGCATCCTGGTATTTTGCACTTCCAAAACGGTGAATATCAACAATAACAGAACTGCGTGTCTTCCAGTGTTGCCAGATTGGGCGGTTTGAAGTGCATTTTGGCGGCTTTGAACATATTTTGGGCTGGAAAACGTCAGCAGTATCTGGCAACACTGGTGTCTTCATCCACGTTGTTTTCCCGGCGCTTGGTGATGCCATGACAACCGTGAAAAGGAAGTACATTTTCACGCATGCGCATATTTCATTTCCGCATTATTACTATCGGAAATGATAGTAATAATGATAGGAAATGATAGTAATAAAAGGAAATGATATCAAAACTTTATTACTATCAAAGGAAGTGATAGTAATAAAGTTTTTGCGACTATTGCACGGTCGCAAACTGCCATGTGACCGCAAGTGGGGCTGCACCGGTGCTTACACGCTTCTCTCTAGTAAGCAGGTTTGTGACGTGTGAACGCTCTACAAAATTTACACCGGTGTAAGATATATCGCAACAAAATACATCGGTGCAGCATCGATGCAAATATGTGCCGTGTGAACACCCCTAAAATGATGTTCATCATGTGACTTGATAATGGTGATGGGAAAGGTCTCAACAAGGCATCCAGGTATTAAAACACCGCCTCCTGGTGGTTAGAAGGGTGAAATTACCGTAGCTAAACTACGGGTCATCGAAGGGTGGATTGACGTCCAGAAGTGGAAGTCTAGGTTTTGGACCAAACCAAGTACTTGGGGGAAAAAATACTGCATCAAATCCAATATGAAAAAAAAACTGTATATAGATCAGTGACTGTAGTTTTCTAAACATGAACCATTATGGTCTTTGTTGTTTACTCAATATGTAAATTATTTAGCTGAAAGTAGCTCATCGGACCAGAGACGGGCTACAAGACTTGAGATGGGAAGACTTCTCACAGACTTTCATGGATTTTGTTTTCACTTTATTTACTTTCTCTAGTCTATTTAGCTACCGCGAGTTGGACTAGTGGTTAGCGTGTCTGCCTCTCGAACGGGTCGTACCAAAGACCATGATAAAAATGATACCTACTGCCGTCTGGTAAGGCACGCTGCCATACAGATGCGAGTAGGGAGTCAAACTCTCACGGTTACCAGAGGACCCGCCCCTGACTGTAACCCTAGCTGTATAGGCAAGAAGCCGAGGGCTATGGAAACAGAGATTGGTGCCGCCCAATGCGCCTAAGGCTCTGGTTAGTGCTGGGATGGAAGACTGCCTGGGAAGACCAGGTCCTGGCATGGGAAGGACTTTGACTTTAGCTGACTGAAGATGCAAAACAGAATGTGCAAAGAAACTATTTGTTTATTCAAACCGGATGCATCTTATCTGTTCAGAGTCCATGACTCTAGTTGAAAGTGATAGCTTGAAGTACTACTATGAAACTAATCATAACTTCAAATTGTTTTTTTAATAGCCATTAATGGTTAAGAGATAAAACATGAATGGTTTCACCATTCGGCCATGTTCGTTGCATATTTCACTGCAGCATTCTGAGTTACAGCTGAATAGCTGTGATCGATACGATCTTTCATTATACATAATGCAGGTAATGCTGTGATTCATCATCCCCTCCCCCATCGTCTGTCAGGATGAACGGACGGCAATGAAATTTTATGACGTCTTCGACTATAAAGGTGCCTTTAAAATGAAGGTCGCACGAAGCGTCTGACAGAGGCGTTAGACATAAAACTGAGAAATAACAGAAGAGAAGCGTGTGGAGTGCGGAGCCAGAAGCAAAGTGGGAAAAAAAAGCCTACCTCATCGTTAAAAATAAACATCATAATCCTAATCAGAATTTAGGGAACCTAAAGCCGCGACTGTGGATGAAACTTCTGAATAAACTCCACCGGAATGACGGGCGGGGCTAATTTGAGGCAAAGCTGACGGGACTCTTCAATCATGAGCAACTAAGCAAGCAAACAAAAACTAATTATTCAGTTTTTACTATCACAAGTGGGGCGGCACGGTGGTGTGGTGGTTAGCGCTGTCGCCTCACAGCAAGAAGGTCCGGGTTCGAGCCCCGTGGCCGGCGAGGGCCTTTCTGTGTGGAGTTTGCATGTTCTCCCCGTGTCCGCGTGGGTTTCCTCCGGGTGCTCCGGTTTCCCCCACAGTCCAAAGACATGCAGGTTAGGTTAACTGGTGACTCTAAATTGACCGTAGGTGTGAATGTGAGTGTGAATGGTTGTCTGTGTCTATGTGTCAGCCCTGTGATGACCTGGCGACTTGTCCAGGGTGTACCCCGCCTTTCGCTCGTAGTCAGCTGGGATAGGCTCCAGCTTGCCTGTGACCCTGTAGAACAGGATAAAGCGGCTACAGATAATGAGATGAGATGAGACTATCACAAGCACAGCGACTGTGTGTCTATCTGATTCTCGAATAGAATCCTGTCAATCAAGGGTCCTTATTACAGTATCAGGCCACGCCCACTAGCATTGTTCTCTGATTGGTCAGCAAGATTTTTTCCATTTGGATTTCTCCAAAATTTGGCATCATGCAATTTATTTAAAATTCTCCTTACAAGAACAAACTGTTGCTATAGAAACGATATCGTATCAGAATGAGTAATTTGATATAAATGCGTGATTTGTCGCTGCACTATTGTCAGAGCTGCTGGTATAGAACATGAACCAACACCTTCTGACCAATCAATTTTGAGAATTCATTCATAGAATGACAGAACAGTGGAAAAGTTCACTGCTGTGTTGATGTCTAAGGCAGATTTTCTGTAATCTCGCACACACAGTGCACACTCTGAATAAAATTGCATGAAGCTAATTTGCAAAAACGTTCTATTTTTGGATTATGTAATCAAAATCTAATAACGCGCCCTACCTGCCCCAAGCACCTGAAAATCAGCACTTGATTCTGTTTGATCTGATTGGCGTCATTAGCATTTGTGAGCTATTTTTAAAAATACCCCTCGTCCCTAGACTTGTGAACTCCTGAGCGAGCCTCCACCTAGAACACACCAAGATCCCGCTTCAGCTGTGTTCTCGTCACATCTCGACACGAGATGCAGTGTTGTAGTCGAGTCACTAAACCTCGAGTCTGAGTCCAGTCTCGAGTCCCCAGTGTTCAAGTCCGAGTCATTCAAAAAAATTTCGAGTCGAGTCCAAGAACAAGACTCCAACCGCACCATGTGACGGTGTCTGTTTTAGCGCCATTAACATGAGTTTGTTCCTGAACATGCCGTATGAACAGGTGAATGTGCTGCTCTTTATCAGGGAGTGTGAAGTATTCTGTCAGAGATGGTTGGGAGACGGATGTAAGTGCAGAAGGTGTGTTTATTAATCCAAGTGAAGACGGTAAACAATCCAGAACGGCAGGAAAAATCATAAAACGGTGAAACAGGCGATAGGTCGAGCGAGGCACAAACAGGCTATCGTAGACTCGGCAGAATCAAAGACAAGAAACAGGAAATCAGGGATCAGGAAACCAAACAAGGAAATAAGGCTCGGTAATGTGTCAGCAACGCAACTCAATACTTCACAAAGTAAGCGTGTTTTCACAGTTTTTATATCGGTGCACTGATTGCACCTTAATCCTGTGCAAATGCGAGTCGTTTACGGAGCATGCGAGAGTCCGCTTGGTGTGCGCGCTGTCCGGAGCGCACTCGAGAGTCTATCTGATGCACGCACCAAGGTGCGCAGGTGTGACACTCTTACACGAAATTAGTACAAAAATTAATGTAGATATAAATATCTTATGACAAATTATTATGGCATGTTACAAAAAAACAAAGAAAAAATCCGAATCCGAGTCTCTAGTTTACGAATCCGAATGCAGTTAATGCACGAGTCCGAGTCCAAGTCCAAGTCATCAGTGCTCAAGTTCAAGTCAAGTCACAAGTCCTTAAAACTGGGGCACGAGTCGGACTCGAGTACTACAAGCCTGGTGAGATGTAAAAAGGCATGAGATGTTCACACACACACGGGTAATCACTGCTGAAATTGTCATTTAATCCAGAACTAGACTCGAACGGTCCCTCAGGTCCAAAACTGATTTTGGTCTCCATGTGTAAGCCAGCGGTTAGCGTCTTGTCTCTCCAGTTCACCTTCTCCATCACTGCCTGTAATCCTGTTAGCATGTCCCAGTGAGCAGCAGCCTGCACGTCGACATGCCCTGCTAACTGGGTTTAAAACACTGTGCCAGGGTTTGACCGATATTATATATCATAGAACGCATCCTAGCAACGACACAGCGTTAATATTTCCTTTGAATCTTTCATTTTTCTGAAGCATAACTCCATCTTGTCCTGATGTTCTGTGGACTGCCTCAGATTTAGCAACAAACGGATCAATAACTCTGATCTTTTCGGTCTTAGCTTCAGGATTACCGCTTAGCAGGAACACTGCTTTCACAAACGGACAGCTGATGTGCGCTAAAGTGCGAAAGTAATTTAAAAAGCAACAGCCAAATTCAGTAATTCAGCTAAATAACGTTAGGTTATTTATGTTAATACTAGCAAGACAACTCATGTCATACAAACAACTTTATTAGCAAGTAAGGTAACATTACACTCACCGGCCGCTTTATTAGGAACACCCATGAGGTGCACCTGCAGTTTGAGGCAGTTCTCTAATCAGTCAATCCTTTGATGCATCAAATCGCGCAGATACAAATCAAGCGCTTCAGTTAACGTTCAAACATCAGAACGGGAAAACTTGTGATCTCACAGTGAAGTGTGACTTTCTTTCTTTCACTGTGGCATGGGTGTTGGTTTGAGCCAGATGGACTGCTGGTTTGAGTATTTCAGAAAATTTCACACACAACAGTCTCTAGAGTTTACACAGAATGGTGCAAAAAACAAAAAACATCATCGAGTGAGTGAGTGAGTGAGTGAGTGAGTGAGTGAGTGAGTGAGTGAGTGAGTGAGCGAGCAAGCGAGCGGCAGTTCTGTGGGTGGAAACAAACGCCTTGTTGATAAGAGAGGGTCAGAGATCAGACAATGGACAGACAGACAGTTAGTTCAAGCTTTTTTTCCAGAAAGGGTACAGTAACTCATATAATCACTCTTTACAACCGTGGTGAGCAGAAAAGCATCTCAGTATGCAACAGCAAACAGAAGAACACATTGGGTTCCACAATCTTAGAATCAAGAACAAGTTCCTATTAAAGTGGCCGGTGCGTGTATATCTGATAAAACAATCGGGTAAACTTGTTAGCAAACCAGTTATTGCTAATGTCACATGATCAAGTTGTTAACAAGCCAACTGTGATGTCACACGATCAGGATTCGAGCTACAGTAGTTAGCAGAAACAAGGTTGCTCGCAAGCTGGAGAGTGTTAGCTAAACTCTTTTACTGTATAATTTTGTTGTATAACTGAATCAAATTTCTTTACTGAATGAATAAAATTTGTGATTTAATTATGTGATTTTTATTTTATTTTGTTTTATTGTAACACAAAGCCAAGTTCTGTAGCAAGCTCGATAATGCTTACTTTCAGGACTGCTAGAAAATGAGCTAAAGTTAGGTATGAGGTATGAGGTATGATGAATCCGTATGGTCCGGTTAGTGATTAGCTCGACCCAGTGGACGTCTTTCACTCTGAAAAATCTGGATATGCAGTAAATTAAACATCACAGAACCAGATGCTAATTTGCATGGCTTTTTAAAAGCAGAGTGTCACTCCAGCTCCGTGTAAAAAGCACCGTACTGACCTGCTAACACAAAAACTTGTGTGCGGTGACCCGAGAACTTCACACACCGTAAGGTGCCACTTGGGAAACCAGTACAACCTCGTTCCATCAGCACACACCAGCAAATCAGCCGCTAACTGCTTCTAATAGCTCGGACGCTATGAGAGAGATTTTCAGATGCATTATTAATCCAGCTGATTAATCGGACTGAGTGGAGGTTCTACATTTCAACCAAACTCCACCTGACGTCGTTTTACAGCCTGCCATTCTGAGTTTGAAGGAAATTTACATGATAAAACGTGTTAAGCACGTTTAATTATTAGCTTCATGGATTGGCTGTGCAAAAGTTAACACACCCTAATCCAGACATGCACAACTATGTTATTTCCTAGAACATACACACACAAAGAGAGTAGACGAGGTTAATCCTGTGCAAGGTTTAAGCACTAAATAAATAAACTGAAAACTGAAACTAAAGATGCATTGAACACCCAAAAGGCTACCAAAACTTCATTATATATTTTTCACGCATATTTACAAGAAAAAAACATACCAACAGACATAAAAAAACTGGAAAAGAGACACATCGGAAATGTAAAACTTTCGCTCTAGAGAGTGACTGTGACAATTTGTAAACAAACATGGCCATGAGGTTTGCTTCATTAAATACGTTAGATTTTGAGAGAATTTTGACCACCAGGTCGCTCTGGTCTGTGTAGCTGTCGATGTTGATTTTAAAATTAACTAAGTAAATTACACAGGGAAAATAATAATAATAATAATAATATTCAGCTTGACTGCGTGAGCATTAGCCTTCGCTAACACTACACCAACTAGAAGGTAACTGCACTGCCGCGCTAACAGCACCGAGTCACAGGTGAGCTAGCATTGGCCTTCAAGAATGCTGATATAAAGAGTGTGTATAATAATAATAATAATAATAATAATAATCTCATCTCATCTCATTATCTGTAGCCGCTTTATCCTGTTCTACAGGGTCACAGGCGAGCTGGAGCCTATCCCAGCTGACTACGGGCGAAAGGCGGGGTACACCCTGGACAAGTCGCCAGGTCATCACAGGGCTGACACATAGACACAGACAACCATTCACACTCACATTCACACCTACGGTCAATTTAGAGTCACCAGTTAACCTAACCTGCATGTCTTTGGACTGTGGGGGAAACCGGAGCACCCGGAGGAAACCCATGCGGACACGGGGAGAACATGCAAACTCCGCACAGAAAGGCCCTCGCCGGCCCCGGGGCTCGAACCCAGACCTTCTTGCTGTGAGGCGACAGCGCTAACCACTACACCACCGTGCCGCCAATAATAATAATAATAATAATATCAGCTGGCTTTTTTTCATGGGCTATCAGATATATTCCATTCAGCTTCTCATCTCCAACTCGTTCAGTATCATGCTAGCTGAATGGAATATATCTGAGATACCATGAAAAAAAAGCCAGACAATATTATTTAAATATGTCCCTCAGATCCGTGATGTATTTCATATGAAAAATGTGAGTTTTTCAACACAAGAAGATAAACTTCATATCTTCAAGCCAACGTGTGATTTTCTTTTTTTACTGGGAAAAATGTAAAGTAAGTTTATATGCCATATAATTCCTAAGTTATTAGGCAATCTATAAGCGAGCTTTCAAAGTGACTTCACCATCACAGATTTTTTAAGCGTTAAAGATTACAGTCTTTGGAGACTCAAGGTCTCTTAGCATAAACATTAGCATGCATATACCTTCCACTTCCAGGAATCTAAAAAAATAAAATAAAATCCATGCTTAAATACATACATAAAATGATTATATTATATAGACACGAGTGTTTTACTGGGAAATATGCCATTTGTCACTTGTATTTTTCATACATGCTCCATCTGGGACATGGAGAACCAAAACTGTGGCATAAATCTCTGTCACTTATGAGGAAATTAATGAGGGAGTTGTTTTAATAAATTTGGGTACTATTTGTCTGTGAATGTGTTGATATAATAAAAAGAAAATCACACGTTGGATTGAAGATATGAAGTTTATCTTCTCTTGTTGAAAAACTTGCATTTTTCGTACGAAATACATCACGGACCTAAGGGACATATTTAAATAATATTGGCTGGTGTTGAGTGGTATCTCAGATATATTCCATTAAGCTAGCATGATACTGAACAAGTCGAAGACAAGTAGCTGAATGGAATATATCTGATAGACCACGAAAAAAAGCCAGCTGATATTATTATTATTATTATTATACACACTCTTCATATCAGCATTCTCGAAGGCCAACGCTAGGTCACCTGTGACTTGGTGCTGTTAGCGCGGCAGTGCAGTTACCTTCTAGCTGGTGTAGTGTTAACGAAGGCCAATGCACGTGCAGTCAAGCCGAATATTATTATTTTCCCTGTGTAATTTACTTAGTACTTTTAAAATAAAAATCGACAGCTACACACAACGGAGCGACTTGGCAGCCAAAATTCTCTCAAAATCTTCCGTATTTAACAAAGCAAACCTGGTGGCCATGTTTGTTTACAAATTGTCACAGTCACTCACTAGCGCAGAAGTTTTACATCTCCGATGTGTCTCTTTTCCAGTTTTTTATGTCTGTTGGTATGTTTTTCTCTTGTAAATATGCGTGAAGAATATACAATGAAGTTTTGGTAGCCTTTTGGGTGTTTAGCGCATCTTTAGCTTCAATTTTCAGTTTATTTGTTTAGTGCTTAAACCTAGCACAGGATTAGCCTCGTTTTCTCTCTTTCCCGGCCGACAAAGAAATGATTGTGCGCATGCGCAGCAGAAACGTTTTGTCACCGGAGCTTCGCATGAGCTCTGACGTGTGACGTTGTGTTGTCTTGACAATGTGCAATATTATAACAATATTGCATGCTCATTCTCCATTGGGTCGAGTGGTGTAATACATGTAGGATAAGCGATATGATAACAATATTGCATGCTATCAACAAACCCACCAGAAGGGAATAGAACACGTTTTTATTCCATGGAAAAAGTGTCCTGTATGTATAATAATTCCTGGTATTTCATGTCAATGACATCACTCCGAATGTTTTCCCGAAAACTAGATGCGTGTTGTCAAAACAGTGAACCGGTTCAAAATGAAAATTCTTTTCGCTAACTTTTTTTTGTGGGTGTGTCCATATAATATAAAGAACATTACACGGTGGGGCAAAGATATGAAGTTTATCTTCTCGTGTTGAAAATATTTCACTCGTTCACTTCACTCACTCGTGATGTATACATTCACCACTCGAAGATAAACTTCATAACTTCGCACCAATGTGTAACATCCTCTCTGTAATTGTTGGGTCCAGTATAGACTTCATATACGCTTATCACTTTATTAGGAACACCTGCACTCATTCATACAATCCAATCAGCCAATCCTGTGGCAGCAGCACATTGCAAAACATCATGCAAGAGCTTCAGTTAACATTCACATCAAACATCAGAATGGAGGAAAATGTGATCTGAGTCACTGATATGATTTTTTCCCCCTCCATACTGTACAGTACACGAATGAGCAATGTACACGTGTTCTTATTGAAGTCATTAAAGCCGGAGAGGGTGTATAAAACATTTTTTAAAACTCAAAAACGTTTCATTAGACATGAAGCTAGAGATTGCCGACAGAGCATATTAGAAAACTCAGTATGTGGTGTAAATGGGATTCCAACTCATAATGTTTTGAATACAGCGGTATATAAATTTGCATCGTATTATTCTGCTTAGCAAAAGGAAAAAGCTCTAAACATTCACACACTGCCAAAGCAAAAGATAACACATACAGTACCTCCCCCCCCAAAAAAAATGATGTCTTCGACTTCCAAGAAAGAGCTCTCCATGCATGGTGTAAATATGACTCCGGACTTTAATTTATCAAAACCCAAAAACGTTTCTGGACTCCAAAACAACACAAAAGGTGAACAGAATGCAGATGTTAATCAGTAGCTTGTGGTATTATCCTGTGTAAGCAGGCACAGTGTGTATCATCTGTTCATACAGCCTTCATACAGGTTAAAAAAAAAATCAGGGTGTTGTCTGGGGGAGGGGGGTGTATGTGGGGTTTTTTGGATTATATAACATGGCTAGCATAAATATTAGCTAATAAAAGGTAAGAGCACAAAACTGCACCTTCAACTTTCAAAAGAGGAGTTAAAACTCTCCGTGCATGGTGTAACTGTGTCTCTAGAGTCAACAGCCAGATAAGCAGACTAAAAGATGGAGAAAAGCTTGTGCTAGTCACTAGATACACACCACCTGCTTGGAATATAACAGCTTGTTAATAAAAAAAAAAGAACAGCTTTGAGAGTACAAAGCTGAAGGTAGACGATTTCTTAGATACCTGCTTAGCATACGAATGAGTCCAGGATGCGAAAGCAAAACATAACACACCCCAAACAGTATCCACTGAAACACTGGGACGTTCAAACACATAACAGACACAACAACAGGTTGGAACAAAAGGTGAGGAATGCACGGGTTTTTTTTTTTTTTTTACAAAGAGTCTTTGCATGTTAATAACACCTGCATGGTGGGTAGTGTTCAGTCGTACAGAAATGCACAGCCTGCTAAAGCAAAAAAAAAATAAAAATAAAAATAAATAAATAAACGCGCTCATGAGCTGTTCCTTCATCCCACAGCAGCTCGGAAAGTCAATAAAATGACTGGAATGTTTGCATGCTAATAACACCCTGGTAATACAAGGATACAAGGAATGCACGGTGTATAATGTTTATCCGAGGGCTATTTCTTTTTCATTTGCACAGCACAACCTGCGAAAGAAAGAAAAAAGGAAAAGACAAGCAAGAGTCTAGGATTAAAATAAAATGTGGAGAAATGCTAGTGAACACACGCACACGCGCGCACACACTACCTGCTGGTTAATAACAGCTTGTTAATGCAAGGATACCAGAAGTGCATGGTGTATAGTGTTTGTGAGGCTATTTATAAAGAAATAATAATAATAAAAGAGGTCTAGAAGACTTCTCATATAAGGGCATGGTATTTCATGACTATGAACAGCACTGATGAAGAAGTAATAATAATAATAATAATAATAATAATAATATAAAGCTCAGGTGCGAGTGGATCCCATATAATCGAGGTGGTTATGATGGATGCAGAAGGGTTCCCCGGTGCACAGGGAGTCCCAGAGAGAGCCACGCGCTCCTTCCTCTGGTTAAATGAAGGTGGATTGAGGCTCACCTCCAGATCTGGCCGAGCTGCAGGATGTGAATGAGGGACTGGAGGAACCAGAGGCAGAAGGCGCACGGCGCGGAGCGCTTCTCGTTAGTCCTGCTGCTGCTGTCGCTGTCCGAGGTGCTGAAGTCGTGTATGAACCACCGGAAGCTGAACACCTGCACGGAGATGGAGCCGAGCGCCACGAAGAACAGCGTCAGGCCGAACCACCAGTATTCGCGGCGCAGGTAGTAATCGACGGCGAGCCACACGTCCGTCGCGACGTCGGCGAAGTACACGGCGGCCGCGGCCACCAGCCACAGACCGTCCCAGGCGCCGTACTTCCGCCTCTCTCCTCCGAGCCGCAGGCACGTCGAGTCCTCGGGACCGCAGCAGCGCGCCTCTCCGCGCGTAAAATCCGCCTCTCCGCTGCCCGAACCCGGTCGCGATCCCGCCGCGAGCCCCGGCACCGATCCCGAGTGGTCCGAGTTCTGCAGGGGCGTGAACGCTACATCGCTCTTCTTCATCTTCAGCACGCCGTCCGATTTGGCCGCCATCGCAGCCGCTTCTTCAACGCCGTTCCCGTGTTCCCCCCCTCCCTCCTTTTTCTTCTCGTCCCTGTCTTTCCCTCTGTGCTTTATTTTTCTCTTCCCCCCACGTCCGTGCTGTCTGTCTCCTGTCTTTCCCCTGGGCGGAGAGACGCTGGGGCTGGGGCCGGGCTGCCTGAGCTCCTCTTCCGCCAGCTACACGGCGCCGCCTGCGCATCACAAAGCGCCGCTTCCTTCCTTCCTTGCTTTTTTTTTTTCTCCCCGGAGCGGCCGCGAAACCTTACTCTCGCATCTTCCTCCCTCTTCCCTCCTCCCCTCCCTCTATCCATCCATCCATCCTCCCTCCTCCTCCTCCTCCTATCCGCCTAAAACCATGACATCATCTCTTTGCACACGCAGCTTCACGGCTTCCCCACGTTTCTCACATGCTTCTGCAGCATGCATGCTGCAATTTTCAGGTTGCATCCGGATCCAGCAGCATGCACGTTTTCTGGAAGAGGCTTTCCAAAAAAATGCTCTGCATTTCAGCATGTGTGATACATTTTCATTTACATTCAAGGGTTTGTCAGTGTTTTCAGCCCACATCCATGGAGAGCTTCACAAAGCTTAAAAAAAGAAGAAGAACCTGTGAGAACAGTGTGTACTGTACTGCCCCATCACACCACACAACACGATGTCCCGCAACATTTCCTCCTGTGTTTTTACAATCATCCATCCATTATCTGTAGCCGTTTATCCTGTACAGCCTGTCCCAGCTGACGATGGGTGAGAGGCAGGGTACACCCTGGACAAGTCACCAGGGATGACACATAGAGACAAACGACCATTCACACACACACACACCTACGGTCAGTTTAGAGCCACCAATTATCCTAACCTGCATGTCTTTGGACTGTCGGGGAAACTGGAGCACCTGGAGGAAACCCATGCAGACACGGGGAGAACATGCAAACTCCACACAGAAAGGCCCTCGCCGGCCACTGGGCTTTAAACCCAGGACCTTCTTGCTGTGAGGGAACAGCGCTAATCACTACACCACCGTGCCGCCCCTGTTTTTACAATCACGACAGCTTAATAATCAACAATGGGGTGGGTGTGATGGAGTGAAAAGTGATTATTTTCTACACAAAAGTGTGAAGTGTGAATTCTCACAACCTGAAATCTCAGCATTGAACCACATGAAATACGTTTATGCTGAAATATGTGTTTGTGTTTAGTGATTCCATTGCTAATTTGTATTGTTGTTGTTGTGAGAAGATAGTGGTTGGTTGATAGCACTCTGACATCACACAGAGACAGCGCTATAATCAGGGACAGCGTATTTACAATGTACTTTAAAAAGAAGAAAAAAACCAACAGTCTCAAACATAAGTGATGATGGTCATGTTTCCGAATGTCTCCAAAAAGTTATTTTCTGTCTCGTCTTTCATTTTTTCACGACTTAATATTCAACGTGGGCGGCACGGTGGTGTAGTGGTTAGCGCTGTCGCCTCACAGCAAGAAGGTCCTGGGTTCGAGCCCCGGGGCTGGCGAGGGCCTTTCTGTGTGGAGTTTGCATGTTCTCCCCGTGTCCGCGTGGGTTTCCTCCGGGTGCTCCGGTTTCCCCCACAGTCCAAAGACATGCAGGTTAGGTTAACTGGTGACTCTAAATTGAGCGTAGGTGTGAATGTGAGTGTGAATGGTTGTCTGTGTCTATGTGTCAGCCCTGTGATGACCTGGCGACTTGTCCAGGGTGTACCCCACCTTTCGCCCGTAGTCAGCTGGGATAGGCTCCAGCTTGCCTGCGACCCTGTAGAAGGATAAAGCGGCTAGAGATAATGAGATGAGATGAGATGAATATTCAACGTCATATTAATAAGAAACAGAACGTAGAAGTAGTGGAGATGTTGGAGCAAATACTAGACTCAAAGTTCCGGAATGAAACGCAGCCACGTATATGACATAGCTGAGACTTGCGATCTATGAGGTTACGAGTGTGACAGTGTTGACAGCGGTCTTAGCGTGAAAGGTAGCATGAAGGTTTGAAAGCTGATCGGTTTGAGCAAAGTCAAACATTTTGACACACCTACTCATTCTTAGTAACGAGCAGGTGCGTCCAGACTTTTCGCTGGTACAGTATATTTGAGAGGGTGAGAGAGCCAGACAGAATAAAGGACAAAAGTGCCGCTGCATCACTTTCTTTAGGTAGAGATGATGCGAGTGATAAATCCCAGTGCACCACTATCAGTGTGGCATAGTGGAGAATGTAGGAAAGTGTGAACCAAAATGAAAATATAACAGTCATATGTCAGAAACGGGCGACACGGTGGTGTAGTGGTTAGCGCTGTCGCCTCACAGCAAGAAGGTCCGGGTTCGAGCCCCGTGGCCGGCGAGGGCCTTTCTGTGCGGAGTTTGCATGTTCTCCCCGTGTCCGCGTGGGTTTCCTCCGGGTGCTCCGGTTTCCCCCACAGTCCAAAGACATGCAGGTTAGGTTAACTGGTGACTCTAAATTGAGCGTAGGTGTGAATGTGAGTGTGAATGGTTGTCTGTGTCTATGTGTCAGCCCTGTGATGACCTGGCGACTTGTCCAGGGTGTACCCCGCCTTTCGCCCGTAGTCAGCTGGGATAGGCTCCAGCTTGCCTGCGACCCTGCAGAACAGGATAAAGCGGCTAGAGATAATGAGATGAGATATGTCAGAAACAGAGGTACAGTAGGAGTCCATTTCTGTCCCCCAAGGTACACTATTGCAACTCCTAGGACTCATTAATGGACCTCAAGGTGACTATGTGCAGCTTTTTATGGCCAAAAAGGTACATATATGTTCCCAAGTTGTAAATAAATGGTACACATAAGTACCTCAGCGGGCTCTGCCCCAGTGACAAGCCATTGTACCCCTCAAGGTACAATAATATACTTTATTTTCTTACACCGTAGTTACAAAGATGAATTAAGTTTAATATGCGAGTCATTTAGGGTGGAGTTTTTACAACAACGGTTCCTCAAATGGCCATCAAAATGCCGCTGAGATCATCAACTTGAGCCAGAATTGGAAACAGCATCCAACGAGTGCATCTCAGAGGAGCTGGGAAGAAAATATGACATCCTGATAGTTTGTGACTGATTGAAGTGGACATCCATGGACAGTTTGCATGTGAAATATTTTAGTGCGAGAGAAAATAAGAGCTTGATGTACAGTAAACAATCAGCACAGCACAGCGCTCTGCCTCGAGCCGTCATCTCAGAGCCACCTGGTCAGGCTTCGGAGATGACACCATCTGTCATCATCAAGTGTGTAAGGCCTTGGCAGCGTGTCATGAGTCGTGGGTTGAGCTTTACAAACCCCACTGCCACTCACACACACACACACACACACACACACACACACACACAGCCATCACCATGACCTCAGCATTCAGTCCTGCGTTCTCACACTGCGTTCTATCCACGCTGGATAATTACAGGTTTCAGGCTTTTTGTGCTCACTGAGATTTAAATTTGATTCAAAGAAGCTGGAACACCTCCACATGATGCCAATTATTCCAAAATGTGTTCGACGAATTTCCAAAATGATTGAAGATAATGCTCTTTTATTGAAAACGTAATCGACAATAATTACAGAGATGCACAAAATCCCACCCTGCTTTAATTTCCCTGCTAATTGATGTCCCCGAAACACAATTATTATTCCTAATTAGCTTCCTGCAAAAATGCACAACTGGTCATCGCTTACAGGGGTTTAAACAATTCAATTCGCATCTTTTATTTAAATAAAACACTATTGCTGGTGCTCTGGTCTCCTCATACAGCCACAATATAATCACGTCTGTCTTCTCTCATCGATTGGAGTCGAGTGTTCTTCAGAGGACTGCAGCCAGATCCCCAGAGCCAGTGATTCATTGATTGATTCTTTATGACAGCGACGATCACACAGAGCAGCATCACGCTGTAACCAAACCCTCAGCCTGCATCGTCGTCGTACCCGAGGCCTAAACCTGACTCCTGAGGTGCTTAGAAAAGTGTTTCATGAAGGCGGTGTGTGCAGATCCACCTCACTGCTGCTTCAGGGACACTAAAGCAGTAATCATGGTGTACGTTAAATAAAGTCATTAGAATAAAATATACACTACCGTTCAAAAGTTTGGGGGCACTTTGAAATGTCCTTATTTTTGAAAGAAAAGCACTGTTCTTTTCAATGAAGATCACTTTAAACTAATCAGAAATCCACTCTATACATTGCTAATGTGGTAAATGACTATTCTAGCTGCAAATGTCTGGTTTTTGGTGCAATATCTCCATAGGTGTATAGAGGCCCATTTCCAGCAACTATCACTCCAGTGTTCTAATGGTACAATGTGTTTGCTCATTGCCTCAGAAGGCTAATGGATGATTAGAAAACCCTTGTACAATCATGTTAGCACAGCTGAAAACAGTTGAGCTCTTTAGAGAAGCTATAAAACTGACCTTCCTTTGAGCAGATTGAGTTTCTGGAGCGTCACATTTGTGGGGTCGATTAAATGCTCAAAATGGCCAGAAAAATGTCTCGACTATATTTTCTATTCATTTTACAACTTATGGTGGTAAATAAAAGTGTGACTTTTCATGGAAAACACAAAATTGTCTGGGTGACCCCAAACTTTTGAACGGTAGTGTAAAATATCATAAGCAATGAACGATAGATTATTTTCCTATAAGAGCATGTAACAAACGGTGTTTTATTCTGCAGGAGTTGACACATTTTACTGTTTATCTCTGACATTTAGTTACATTAAATGTTTGTTTTTCACAGAACACCCATAAAACAACTGAATTCCGGACCTCACTTATGTCACAGCAGCTATAAACAACCCTTCTGTCATCACTCTCTTTTTTTTCCTCTTTTCCATGACAGAAAATGTACAGACTGCTACAAATTGCCACTACTGACACTGGAGACTCCTTCCATAAATAATAAGTAAGAAAATACTTCACCATGGCGACAACAAATCCATTTATTGTTAGGTTTAGATTACATGGCACGTCCACAGATATACTGTAATTATTATTTTTTTACAACAAGAGCATTGATAGGGCGGCACGGTGGTGTAGTGGTTAGTGCTGTCGCCTCACAGCAAGAAGGTCTGGGTTCGAGCCCCGGGGCCGGCGAGGGCCTTTCTGTGTGGAGTTTGCATGTTATCCCCGTGTCCGCGTGGGTTTCCTCCGGGTGCTCCGGTTTCCCCCACAGTCCAAAGACATGCAGGTTAGTTTAACTGGTGACTCTAAATTGACCGTAGGTGTGAATGTGAGTGTGAATGGTTGTCTGTGTCTATGTGTCAGCCCTGTGATGACCTGGCGACTTGTCCAGGGTGTACCCCGCCTTTCGCCCGTAGTCAGCTGGGATAGGCTCCAGCTCGCCTGTGACCCTGTAGAAGGATAAAGCGGCTAGAGATAATGAGATGAGATGAGCATTGATATAATGTGGTGATTTGAAGCTGCTGTTATCGAAAATTTATAACAGTTCATCAGGATTTTATCAGCTTATGTGGAATATTCTCTATCGTCTAACACGATCTAATGGTCACTAGGATTTCTGCTATGTGAATTGCAAAGGCTTCATGAACTGCAATTTTCTTAAGAGAGAGAAAAAAAGAGAAGATGGTGAGGGAACATCTAAACTCTAAATCACCCAAATGAGGATGGGTTCCCTTTTGAGTCTGGTTCCTCTCAAGGTTTCTTCCTCATGTCGTCTGAGGGAGTTTTTCCTTGCCACAGTTGCCACAGGCTTGCTCAATGGGGATAGATTAGGGATAAAATTAGCTCATGTTAAAGTCATTAAAATTCTGTCAAACTGCTTTGCGACAATGTCGATTGTTACAAGCGCTATAAAAATCAAATCAAGTTTATTTGTATAGCGCTTTTAACAATAAACATTGTCGCAAAGCAGCTTTACAGAATTTGAATGACTTAAAACATGAGCTAATTTTATCCCTAATCTATAATCCCTAAAAATAAACTTGACTTGAGTAAACAGGTAGCCTAAAGTAAGACCAGGAACTTGTTTCATGGACATTCCATTCCATAATCTTAAACCTTCAATGTAGCTATAAATGGATAAAAATTATGCAATAAGATGTACAGAAAAATAATCAGCCATGCCTGTGTGTGTTTAATTCCTTACATAACCTTGCGCATGTATAAAATGCTCACTTCATTTTGTAAGTGCTGCATAAAGCATTTCTCTCACTTCCAGCCAGGATGTGAAGCGTCACCGATGCTGGCATGCTGCGGTTGCTCGGCAACAAATCTGCATTTTTCAGGCTCCGAGTGAGAGCCTTGAGTGAGACAGGCGGCCGGTGTGACAGAAACCGGAAGTAGTTCTCACGCCGAGGCTCGTGAAGCAGAAAGCGAGCCAACAGCCTCTTTCTTCTACGGGGAAGTTCAACTCGCTGCAGTCACCGTCAAGCCGAGGTTCTGACACATTAAGGCCTGCGCAGTGATCCGAGTCAAGCCTGACACGCCTGCACAAAAAACCCCAAAACAAAACGTGTGCACCATACTTTCCTCCAACCAGGTGAAACAACTTCAGGCAGGAAACAAAGCACAGAAAAATGTCTGATCAGGCAGGAGGCAGGAATCGTTGTGCAGAATGCACTGAAAGCTGCCTGAGAAGTTTATTAGTAATGCATGAGCGTCACTATGGAATCAATTTTTCATTCACGGCGTGCAAAGAAATGAAAAAGATCAACGTTTCTTGCTGTCGACGCACGTGCATTCCAAGAAGGTTGATGCAATGGATTCGGTTATGATTTCTGTTTCTGTCAATCTGTTACTTGGTTCTGCTAGACTAACAGCCGTTGGCATGGAAACCTCCTCTCATTGCTGAGCCCTTTGGGTCTGTGCAAGCAAGTTTGTGTGTGTGTGTGTGTGTGTGTGTGTGTGTGTGTGTGTGTGTGTGTGTGCGTGCGCGCGCGTAAGGACTCCTGTCACACTGGAGCATGAGCCCTGGGGCACTGAGGCTGATGGTCAGCACACCAGAGGTGACATGTTCAGCAGATCATTACATCAGCGTCCATTAAATTTCAAAATGAAGCTCGAAAAGAGGAAAAGATGGACAGAGCGACGTGACTGAAATCAGACCTCCTGTACCGGTCAGCGTAAATGACCCCTGCCTTTTCAGACTCAATGTAGATCTGCACCATAACACACACACATAATTTAAACACAGATTTCATATGTAAGCATATTTCAAGGAACACTCTGCCCGAAATATGTTTATTTTGAAACATTTCTAAAGTGTGTAGTGATTCCGGTGCTAATTTGTTGCTTAGTGTCATATTTTTGTTAATTCAGTGAGAAATTTGCACTTGTGTGATGCTCTGATGACACGAGGTTGGGGAGGAAGGTGGCACTTTCTGTTTTGGTTCATCAGTCATTGGGTGTTTCTCAATGTCAAGGAAGGATCTGTAACTGGCTGCATTTCAAAAGATGAAACGTCATCGAATCTCACAGACGGATTGTTCAGATGTTCAGCAAGACATCGACTTCTACTAAGGACCAAGAACTTCGTTAAGAGAAATTTTCAAGGACGAATGTGTGGATTCTCTGGGTTTTTAAAACACCTACATGAGTACCCTGTGTGTACGTACAAGGTGGGACTCTTTTTAATTTCCTTTTTGCTTGGTTGCTCATGAATATTCATGAGCAAAGTGCTACCTGATTGGCTGGTCAATGCTTTAATGTTTCATCACATTGCTTTGACTTGGGATCCCAATTCAGAGAACACATACCATACATGACAATAAGTTAGGGTTTGGGTTGATAAACGCGATCTACTTTGGATACTGATTCGATTAATTTTTTCTATCCAAACAATGTGGTGAACCAAAAGACATTCGCTGGCCAATCACACAAGACTTTCCTCATAAATATTCATGAGTTTTCCACCTGCACACACACTAGACTGTTCCATTATGTGTTATTTGAATGGTAGGAAGGAGTCTTGCCTCGCCTCTGAAGGACCCGAATTGGAAAGACCAGTCTCCTTGACTTTGAGAAATACCCTTTGTCACTGGATCTTTGTCACTTCCTGGTTTTTCTCATGGCTCCGCCCAGTCACCTGGAGTTCTTTAGTAACCCCACTTTTCATTCGTCCCAGGTGATCATTGTCTTATTGTGTTCATAGGATATTCTGCTTGTTTGTTACTATATGTAATGTCTTACCTGGAGTTTGGATGTTTCCTGTTTTAGTTTTGTTCATATCATGGATGTTCCTGGTCTCGCCTCGACTGTAGCACCTGTCTAATGTCAGAGTTGGATAAGTCTGGTTCACCTGGTTCAAGAGAAGCAAATGCAACATTTTCAAATGTAAGTGATAACAGTGAGGTTTCATTATTATATTAGATCCTAAAAAATAAACCCAAGCTTCTTTTCTTACTCATTTTTCAGCGACATCACATTCTACATCACATTAATGGGAAATTGGGAATAATGGCAGTTTCCCAGAACTTTGTCCCAGACTTGTTTTGATGGCTCCTTTATCTTCGTGATGCTGATGGTGTTTAGGATTGTTCTTTTCAATACACTGAGTTTTTAAATCACGTGACACTTTAATCACACACAGGTTGACTCCACTCAACTAATTGGTGGTGGTGGAGGAGAATACTTCTACAATTACTACTTTTATGGGTTTTTTTGTAAATAATTTTGCAAACTATATTGATTTTTTTCTCCATGGCAATATTATGGGACAGTGTGTGTAGATTTGTGACATATAATGAAGACTAATGAATTCAGTTCCAGGTTGCAAGACTACAAAGTGTGGAAAAAGTTCAAGAGGAGTGAAAACTTTTCAATCAATCCATCCATCAGTCAATTGATCCATCCATCCATCCATCCATCCATCCATCCATCCATCCATCCATCCATCCATCCATCCATCCATCCATCGGTTAGCCATTCAATCAGTCCATCCATCCATCAATCCATCAATCAGTCCATCCATTAATCCATCCATCCGTCAATCAATCCACCTATCCTTCTATCAATCAATCAATCCATCCATCAGTCATTCAATCAGTCCATCCATCCATCCATCCGTTAATCAGTCCATCCATCCATCAATCCATCAGTAATTCATCCATCCATCAAGTCATTCAATCAGTCCATCCATTCATTAATCCATCCACCCATCAATCCATCAGTAATTCATCCATCCATCAGTCATTCAATCAGTCCATCCATCCATCTATCAGTCAATCAGTCCATCCATCCATCCCTCCATCCATCAGTAATCAATCTATCCATCCATTAATCAATCAGTCCATCCATATCAATCCATCAGTAATCCATCCATCCATCCATCCATCCATCCATCCATCCATCCATCATTCAATCAGTCCATCCATCCATTTATCTCAGTCCATCCATCCATCCATCCATCCATCCATCAGTAATCAATCTATCCATCCATCAGTCAATCAGTCCATCCATCCATCCATCCATCCATCCATCCATCCGTCAATCAGTCCATCCATCAGTAATCAATCCATCCATCCATCCTTCAGTCAATCAGTCCATCCATCCATCCATCCATCCATCCATCAGTAATCCATCCATCCATCCATCCATCCATCCATCCATCCATCCATCCATCAGTAATCAATCTATCATCCATCAATCAGTCCATCCATCCATCAATCAGTCCATCCATCCATCCATCCATCCATCCATCCATCCATCCGTAATCAATCCATCCATCAATCCATGAGTAATCAATCCATCCATCCTTCAGTCAATCAGTCCATCCATCCATCTGTCAATCAGTCCATCCATCCATCAATAAATCAGTAATCCATCCATCCATCCATCCATCCATCCATCCATCCATCCATCCATCAGTAGTCAATCTATCCATCCATCAGTCAATCAGTCCATCCATCTATCTGTCAATCAGTCCATCCATCAGTAATCAATCCATCCATCCTTCAGTCAATCAGTCCATCCATCCATCCATCCATCCATCCATCCATCCATCCATCCATCCATCCATCCATCCATCAATACATCAGTAATCCATCCATCCATCCATCCATCCATCCATCCATCCATCCATCCATCCATCAGTAATCAATCTATCCATCCATTAATCAATCAGTCCATCCATATCAATCCATCAGTAATCCATCCATCCATCCATCCATCCATCCATCCATCCATCCATCAGTAATCAATCTATCCATCCATCAGTCAATCAGTCCATCCATCCATCCATCCATCCATCCATCCATCCATCCATCTGTCAATCAGTCCATCCATCAGTAATCAATCCATCCATCCATCCTTCAGTCAATCAGTCCATCCATCCATCCATCCATCCATCCATCCATCCATCCATCAGTAATCCATCCATCCATCCATCCATCCATCCATCCATCCATCCATCCATCCATCCATCAGTAATCAATCTATCATCCATCAATCAGTCCATCCATCCATCAATCAGTCCATCCATCCATCAATCAGTCCATCCATCCATCCATCCATCCATCCATCCATCCATCCATCCGTAATCAATCCATCCATCAATCCATGAGTAATCAATCCATCCATCCTTCAGTCAATCAGTCCATCCATCCATCTGTCAATCAGTCCATCCATCCATCAATAAATCAGTAATCCATCCATCCATCCATCCATCCATCAGTAGTCAATCTATCCATCCATCAGTCAATCAGTCCATCCATCCATCCCTCCATCCATCAGTAATCAATCTATCCATCCATTAATCAATCAGTCCATCCATATCAATCCATCAGTAATCCATCCATCCATCCATCCATCATTCAATCAGTCCATCCATCCATTCATCTCAGTCCATCCATCCATCCATCCATCCATCCATCCATCAGTAATCAATCTCTCCATCCATCAGTCAATCAGTCCATCCATCCATCCATCCATCCATCCATCCATCCATCCATCCATCAGTAATCCATCCATCCATCCATCCATCCATCCATCCATCCATCCATCAGTAATCAATCCATCCATCCATCCTTCAGTCAATCAGTCCATCCATCCATCCATCCATCCATCCATCCATCCATCCATCAGTAATCCATCCATCCATCCATCCATCCATCCATCCATCAGTAATCAATCTATCATCCATCAATCAGTCCATCCATCAGTCCATCCATCCATCCATCCATCCATCCATCCATCCATCCATCCGTAATCAATCCATCCATCAATCCATGAGTAATCAATCCATCCATCCTTCAGTCAATCAGTCCATCCATCCATCTGTCAATCAGTCCATCCATCCATCAATAAATCAGTAATCCATCCATCCATCCATCCATCCATCCATCCATCCATCCATCCATCAGTAGTCAATCTATCCATCCATCAGTCAATCAGTCCATCCATCAGTAATCAATCCATCCATACATCCTTCAGTCAATCAGTCCATCCATCCATCCATCCATCCATCCATCCATCCAATCCATCCATCCATCCATCCATCAATACATCAGTAATCCATCCATCCATCCATCCATCCATAATCAATCCATCCATCAATCCATGAGTAATCAATCCATCCATCCTTCAGTCAATCAGTCCATCCATCCATCAATACATCAGTAATCAATCCATCCATCCATCCATCCATCAGTCCATCCATCCATCCATCCATCCATCCATGGTTGAGGGGGAAGCTGGAGCCAATCCCAGCTGTCTTCTTGCTGATATTTATGTTGACATTCCCTAAACTCTAAGAATGTTCAAGATTTTGGTGCAATTTCAAGAATTTCACACCAAATGTGTTGAGATTTTATATAAAAATATGAATATACTGTATGAAACATTTAGTATGTTTGGAGTGATTTCAAAAAAGCAGCAGCCATTTCCTCAGTGTCTCTGCTTTCATTGCTCATGGAAACATATTTTTCTGAAGCAACTATGATGACGAAATAACAAAAAAAAAAAACCCAATACTATCAGTGAGCTCCTGGATCTCCATCCCATGCGTGCTTGTCAAATGTTTTCCCCAATCTTTCTAGAATCATAGTTCTAGAGAGAACGTAAAAAAATTATATGAAGATGCATGAAGCTATTGTCAGTCTAAAAATATAACTATTGCTAGCTTTAATTAAACATGCTAATAAAAATGAATCAATATTGAATTAATAAATGCTTTTTTGCTTTTCCAGGAACTGAAATCTCTCTCTCTCCAATTTATTTGGGCCCAGTCTTGTGATCAGAATTCAGCCGAATCGTTCGTCTCATTCCGCAAGATAATGAAGGTTAAAGCAGAGACGAGCTGCATGTTAAAAAGCTACTCCTCTCAGAGCTGCTGAGGCCGTGACCCTGGCCCTCTCCATATCGACTGATTCTGGATGAATATGCAGAAGCGCTGATAAAGCTCAGGCGGTGGAAAAACCCTCCCAAAACTTCACTTGTTGCCTTGAATACACACTCGAGTCGAAGACCTCACAGGTTTCTGAAATTTGATCACCGCTGCATCAGCATTAATGGGATGGGTCAGAAATATATGAGAGTGCATCAAGTACTGCTAACCAAGAGGAACTCGCACAAAAACCCCCCCAAAAACCCATCCCCCCTTTTTTTTCAGGTTAACGTTCTATGAACTGATGGGTCGAGATTTTAACTTTTTGGAAGTTGTTGGTCATCTTGAATCTGGTCTTACATAAATTGAACACAGCTTTCAAAATAACATTTTAACAACAGTGAAACATGGTGGTGGTAGTGTGGTGGAATGGGGATGCTTTGTTCCTTCAGTATGGCTGAATTAAAATAATTCTGCAAAGAAGGTTCAGCCAAAATTCCTCTGTAGCGACGTGAAAGTCCAATCTCCAGTTACTGAAAACATTTGTTTGCAGTGGTCTGTGTTAAAGGTGACACAACCAGTGGGAGAGGGGCAATTACTTTTTTCCACATTAGTAAACATCTAAAAAGTGTTCTTCATGTCTTCTTGATCTCGTCATATTACATTTTGTATGAGGACCTGAAACTATTTAGTGTCACAAACATGCAAAAAAAAAAAAAAAAGAGGAAATCAAGAAGGGGGCAAAAACTTTTTCACAGCATTGTATTCATGGAACATATCTGAATTTGGCCAAACCTGTGTTGTGCTATGTTACACAAAGAAAAAAAATTATTAGACGGGAGCAGGTTCTCGCAAAAAACAAAACCAAACGAAACCTGAATAACAAACGAACTTGAAGGAAACAAATCCGATGAAAAAAAAAAAACACTGTGGATTGAAACGGAGCCAAAACCTGGTGTTAATCTTCAGCATATGGCCTTTAAGTGGGGAAAAAACACCTAGCAATTGAAAAATGAAATGAAAATCCATCAGAATGTCTTACCGTGGCTGTTTTTTTTAAGTAACCTTCACAACTTTGAATGCCATCCGCTTTCCCATTATTTCACATTATTAATAGTTCACAAAATTGATTTCCCTCACGTGTAATCATAAATGTCAAAATGGCAGCCGTCAATTTAGGAAAATCCGTCTGGATAAAAATAGTTCCCTAATCATTGGTTACACTGACTGACTACAGCATACACTGGTGCTTGAAAGTTTGTGAACCCTTTAGAATTTTCTATATTTCTGCATAAATGTGACCTAAAACATCATCAGATTTTCACACAAGTCCTAAAAGTAGATAAAGAGAACCCAGTTAAACAAATGAGACAAAAATATTATACTTGGTCATTTATTTATTGAGGAAAATGATCCAATATTACATATGTCAGTGCCAAAAGTATGTGAACCTCTAGGATGAGCAGTTAATTTGAAGGTGAAATTAGAGTCAGGTGTTTTCAATCAATGGGATGACAATCAGGTGTGAGTGGGCACCCTGTTTTATTTAAAGAACAGGGATCTATCAAAGTCTGATCTTCACAACACGTTTGTGGAAGTGTATCATGGCATGAACAAAGGAGATTTCTGAGGACCTCAGAAAAAGCGTTGTTGATGCTCATCCGGCTGGGAAAGGTTACAAAACCATCTCTAAAGAGTTTGGACTCCACCAATCCACAGTCAGACAGATTGTGTACAAATGGAGGAAATTCAAGACCATTGTTACCCTCCCCAGGAGTGGTCAACCAACAAAGATCACTCCAAGAGCAAGGCGTGTAATAGTTGGTGAGGTCACAAAGGACCCCAGGGTAACTTCTAAGCAACTGAAGGCCTCTCTCACCTTGGCTAATGTTAATGTTCATGAGTCCACCATCAGGAGAACACTGAACAACAATGGTGTGCATGGCAGGGTTGCAAGGAGAAAGCCACTGCTCTCCAAAAAGAACATTGCTGCTCATCTGCAGTTTGCTAATGATCATGTGGACAAGCCAGAAGGCTATTGGAAAAATGTTTTGTGGATGGATGAGACCAAAATAGAACTTTTTGGTTTAAATGAGAAGTATTATGTTTGGAGAAAGGAAAACACTGCATTCCAGCATAAGAACCTTATCCCATCTGTGAAACATGGTGGTGGTAGTATCATGGTTTGGGCCTGTTTTGCTGCATCTGGGCCAGGACGGCTTGCCATCATTGATGGAACAATCAATTCTGAATTATACCAGCGAATTCTAAAGGAAAATGTCAGGACATCTGTCCATGAACTGAGTCTCAAGAGAAGGTGGGTCATGCAGCAAGACAACGACCCTAAGCACACAAGTCGTTCTACCAAAGAATGGTTAAAGAAGAATAAAGTTAATGTTTTGGAATGGCCAAGTCAAAGTCCTGACCTTAATCCAATGGAAATGTTGTGGAAGGACCTGAAGCGAGCAGTTCATGTGAGGAAACCCACCAACATCCCAGAGTTGAAGCTGTTCTGTACGGAGGAACGGGCTAAAATTCCTCCAAGCCGGTGTGCAGGACTGATCAAGTTACCACAAACGTTTAGTTGCAGTTATTGCTGCACAAGGGGGTCACACCAGATACTGAAAGCAAAGGTTCACATACTTTTGCCACTCACAGATATGTAATATTGGATCATTTCCCTCAATAAATAAATGACCAAGTATAATATTTTTGTCTCATTTGTTTAACTGGGTTCTCTTTATCTACTTTTAGGACTTGTGTGAAAATCTGATGTTGTTTTAGGTCACATTTATGCAGAAATATAGAAAATTCTAAAGGGTTCACAAACTTTCAAGCACCACTGTACACACACACACACACACACACACCAAAGAAAGCGTGAATCAGCACCAAGTTTGATGTATAACATTTTTTTTTTAACTTCTTTTAACACAATCGTGTTTACACAAATGTACAATTTCAGTGTGCACACTTTAAATGTGATATTTTATTAAGTCCAAAAAGAGCTGCCGGAGAAGAAGGTGACTTCACGGGAGGTTGTTTTTTTTTTTGTTTTGTCTGAGTCATTGGACAACAAAACAAAAAAACTACTACAATGTGTGTGAATGTGGTACAGCAGCCTGAGGTGAAGGACTTTGTCTTTCAGTTAGTGATGATGGACGAGTGTGTGCCTTTTTTTGTGTCTGTGTTTTTATGTTGTTAATTATGTGAACGGAAAAAGATGGGTTCCATACGTTAAAAAACACATGCACAGAGTTACAGTCAGAAGTTTACATACACTCATCATGGACATGAACGTCATTGCAATATTTGTGATTTCTTTGAACTGTTCTTTTTCTGTAGCAGAATAATTTCACAACATAAATCGGTAATCAATACCAATAATTTGGTGCACAAGTTTTAATTTATTTTCGTTCTCTGAAATGAACACAGGATCAAAATTATACATACAGGGTCAAAAATATCCAGACATCCACTCAGATTATTAATTCAGTGTGACTGAAAACTGCAGAAGGTCTTTACACTAGCCAAGGCTGAGGCTTCTTAACTTCCTGTTAGTGATGATGATGATTACAGCTGGTAGCTTCTCTGTGCTGATAAAAATAACTTGTTTGACACTCATTGTACTGACCAACACACAGTACAATGGGAAAGTCCCAGGAGCTCAGTGCAGATCAGAGAAAAAGGATCACAGATTTACCCACTCAGGAATGTCTCTCAGAGCCGTTTCTAAACAAGCGGAGATTCCGAGATCATCAGTTCAAACAACTGTACATAAATACATTATTGGGAGGCGAGTGAAGCCACTCTTCCAAGACACTTTGTTCAAACTATCATCCTCAGCTGACAGGAAATTAGTTTGGATGATCAGGAACCACCAAGATACAGGCCTGCCATGAAACAGAAGTTGCTGGAACACCAGTGTCACTTTCTGCACTCAAGAGAGTTTTACATCACCATAGACTGAGAGGCTGCCATCGAAAAAAGAAGCCCCTGGTCCGAATCCACACCTTCACGCTTGACTAAAGTTTGCACCTGACCACATGGACAAAGAAAACACCTTCTGGAGGAAAGTTTTATGGATGGATAAGATAAAGACTGAGTTATTTGGCCACAACGATCAGAGGTACGCTGTATCAACTGTGAAGCATGATGATGGTAGCACGGTGCTCTGGGGCTGTTTTGTTGCCAGTGGAACTGGATGGAATAATAAAGAACTTCAGAATTCTTCAGCAGCACCTCAAACCATCAGAAATTTGGATACAGTTGGGTGTTCAAACAGGACAATGACCCCAAACACACATCGGAGCTGGTTGTGGAAGATAAAGAAAGCTGAGTAACGTTAAATGGTCAAATATCCAACCGGAATTTTACCAGAAGCTTGCTGATGGCGACTGATGTGCTGATTTCAGAAAACCCAAAATAAATTAAAACTTGTGCAATAAATGTTCTTTTTTTTTTTACCCCTATTAAATATGCAAGTTATACAATCCTTATCATTCATTAATTTCTCTTTCTTTTTCTCATGATTTTCTCCCTAATTTAGTCTTGGCCTCCTCATCACAGAACAGCTACCAGCCCGAGAGACCGAACACGAACGTCACAGGGCGGCGTAACACACTCAGAGGAATGTGCTATCAACCCTCTTCTACATACATGACCTCACAGATGCCGATGATTGGCTATTATCACTGTGATTGACAAGGAAAAAAGGGTAAGCCCCTCCCTCCAAGACAGCATGGCTAATCCTGCTCTTATGGCTCCTAGCCACAGATGGGCGTGGCATCATCAGGCTGAATATTATTATATTTGATTTATAATATGAAATATTAGATACATTTTTGTACATATGTAGTTACGATATTTTTATATTGAAGATAAAAGTTTGAAGTTGGATTTGGAAAAGTTTTTTTTTAATTACTGTAAATATTTACATTTAAAAAGAGACGTAATTGTATTTTTTGGGTAAGGACTGAGTTTTATTATACTTTATACTTGTGAATTTTGTGTGAAAGCTCATGTTTTTGGCTAAGCATTAATCAGCTATGGTGATTAAGTGCTTTAGTTTTTAAAAATAATTTTTAAAGCTTAAGATAAAAAATGAGTATCGGCTGGTGCGCAAGTGTTTTGGAAAAAAAAAAGGAAAATGTGATACTGGGTCATCTGTAGAACCACTTCCTTTAAGACTAAACTTGAAACTTGCACTGAAATTTGAGGAAAAAAGTGTAAAAGAAGCCTCAGGAGTGAGCATGGTCTCATTTGCAAGATCAATGTGTGCTATAGCTTTAATCGACTCTTAGCATTTTTGAGTGAAAGCATCACTTTAGCATAGAAAGCATGACAATCAAAGAGAAATTTATCGAAGAAGTTCATCCTTCAGGATTACTGAACCCAAAGTGCACAGGAAAGATTGTCTGAGATCTAACATCATCAAAATAAAACCATGCTGAAATCTTTGCTGGTCTAAACCCATTTTTAAAAAATATGCTACGCTGCTTTGACATCCTCGCTGTGGGGAGGACGGTCACGGAGCCGTGCGCACGCATAAATGATAAAAGACGGCGTAAAATCAGGGGGAGTAAAATCATTCTTCACTTCTTGCGTGGGACTTTGTCACCCAGAGGAACTTCATCCATTAGTTTCTGCACACAGGAGAAAAGAAAATGCATTACACGCTCTTCACAGAAACTATCGTCAATACAGACAAATCTCTCTCCTATTACAGGGCTATAATAAACCAAATATAAGATTATTAAACCTATTTCTAGTCATGTTTACTAACTTAGATCCCTAATGAACTAATGGAGATTTAGATCCCTTATTAAAAAGCAAAAATTCCTGAGATGAGCATCAAGACGATGTTTATCTTCTCTAGAAATATTCTGAGTTTATGTAACAGTGATGGTGTTTAGATGAGAATGTTGTGATAAACTCACCTTCAGTAGTCGGGCGTAGTACGTCCTGTCGTCCTCCGCCTCCCCCTGGATCAGCTCCACTTGGTATCTCCTGCAGGCCAGGTGCAGCTCGTTGAAATCGAACAAAGGGGCGGGGTCAATGGAGTGGCCGTTGATGAGGCTAACCAGGTACTCGCGGTAGTGTTTCCTAAAACAAAAGGTCACAAGAGGTCACAGTTCTTCAGCACATCAAGGACCACCTCCCCCCAGACTTCGAACCCTACCAGTTCGCATATCGCACAAACAGATCCACAGAGGACGCCATCGCCGTAGCTCTCCACTCTGCGCTAAACCACCTGGAGCAGCAGCAGAACTACGTCCGCATATTCTTTGTGGATTATAGTTCAGCTTTCAATACAATAATCCCGGACATCCTTATTAGAAAACTGGACACTCTCGGCCTCCCCCCTCTCACATGTGCCTGGTTAAAGGACTTTCTTACTAACCGGCTCCAGACTGTGAGACTTGGCCCCCACTTCTCCTCCACCCGCACGTTGAGCACCGGCTCTCCACAGGGCTGTGTGCTGAGCCCCCTCCTGTACTGCCTCTACACCCACGACTGTAGTCTGACCCACAACAACAACCTCGTCGTCAAGTTTGCTGACGACACCACAGTGGTCGGACTCATCTCAAAGGGAGACGAGGCAGCCTACAGAGAGGAGGTCCTGAAGTTGGCAGCCTGGTGTTCAGAAAATAACCTCGCTCTGAACACCAAGAAAACCAAAGAGCTCATTGCTGACTTCAGGAAGCACAGCACCGACCTAGCCCCCCTCTACATCAACAACGTGTATGTGGAGAGGGTCCACAACTTCCGGTTTCTCGGCGTCCTCATCTCCGCCGACATTTCCTGGTCAGTAAACATCACAGCAGTCATTAAGAAGGCTCAGCAGCGGCTACACTTCCTCAGAGTCCTCAGGAAGTACAACCTAAACTCCAACCTGCTGCTGACCTTCTACCGCTCATTCATCAAGAGCCTGCTGTCGTACTGTATTACAATATGGTACAGCAGCTGCACTGCTGTAGACAGGGAGAGGCTCCAGAGGGTAGTTAAGGCAGCACAGAAGATCATTGGCTGCCCTCTCCCCTCCCTGATGGACATTTACACCTCCCGCTGCCTTAGCAGAGCTAAGAACATTATCAAGGACCGCTCCCACCCTGGCTTTGATCTGTTCGACCTGTTGCCCTCAGGGAGGCGCTACAGGTGCATCAGGACAAAGACAAACTGATTCAAAAACAGCTTCTTTCCAAAAGCCATAACCGCCCTGAACTCGGATATGCTCTGACTTTATAGTCTATTTATTTTACTATGTGACTCTCTTCGTGCAATAATTTATAATGTGCAGTACTTTATAAGGTGACTCTCTCTGTGCAATACTTTTATAATGTGCAATACCTCACTCCATAATGTGAAATGCAACACATTCACCTCAGGACTGTGCACCTTATACACAACACATACACCTCAAGTCTGTGCACCTACCTTACCTTGCAATACTTCATAAATGTGTAATATTTTATTTTATAATGTGACTCTCTCGTGCAATAATTTATAATGTGACTCTCTCTGTGCAATACTTTATATGTGCAATGAGCAATACCTCACTCCATAATGTGTAAAGGCCAATTTATGCTGACAACGCAGTCCTCGCAGATGGCACTACAGATGGCGTCTGCGTAGCCCCCCCCTTCGCAGACGCTCTGCGCGCACCTCCCAAAAATTGTGACCACCGCAGAAGCCTCGCAGACAGCGTCGCAGACAGCGTCGCAGACAAGAGGGCTCCGATTGGTCCACTCTACATCCGCTGTACACGCACTTCCGCTTCCCTACTTTCCCGGTTTGGTTTGTTTTCACGACCGCCATTTTTAAAAACACGAGCGAAGATGGAGCAGCACGAAGAGCGGTTGATCGAGGAAGTGAGGAAGTACGTACATCTATACGACTCCAGTTCTAGTCATTATAAGTAACCGGAGGATAAACACTCCACTAACCACACCCACCAACTACTCCTAGCGATTTCGCGCCCCCTTGCGTTGTGGCGGTGAATAACATCGCGCACGCCTATTACTCCCCGCTCAACGATAAATTACAACTGTCTGCGAAAAGCTATCTGCGAAAGCCTTGTCGCAAGAGCATGCAGAGGCCCTAACACAACACATACACCTCAGGACTGTGCACCTTACCCCTCCCCCCCTCCCCCTCTCTCTACACGCTGTTTGCGCTGTTATTGGAGACGCTTTAATCTCATTGTACATGTGTATAGTGACAATAAAGGCATTCTATTCTATTCTACAAGCCGGGAGCCGGTTCAAATACGGTTAAAAACTGATAGTGAAAAGTCGGTCTTGGGAAACATTCAGAAAACCCTCAGCAGGTCGCTGCAACACTGAGAGACGAACCACCAGACAATAACATTTAAAATAAAGGTGAAGATTAAAGGTGTAAAAAGTTCCTCACTCGCAGAGTCCCGCCTGGCCAGGCTGAGTCTGAGCTCCACATGCTGAGTCTGTCTGACGAGTACCATCATCCTTCTGCTCGATCACACCACACACACCTAACACACACACACACACACACACACAGATTTATCAAAAAGAAAAAATAAATGTGGGGAAAAAAATGTGGAAAATCTGTGAATGTAAACCTGTGAAGCCAAAGAAAGAAACAAAGAAACAAAAAGGTAGTGAAGGAAAGAAGGAAGATCATGAAAAGAAAGAAAGAAAGAAAGAAAGAAAGAAAGAAAGAAAGAAAGAAAGAAAGAAAGAAAGAAAGAAAGAAAGAAAGAAAGAAAGAAAGAAGGTTGATGTGTGATAGAGTGAGTGAGTTGGGAAAAGTAGATATTAAAACAAACAGACAGACAGAGTAAAATTGTTGGGAAAAGTAGATATTAAAACAGACAGACAGACAGACAGACAGATAGATAGATAGATAGATAGATAGATAGATAGATAGATAGATAGATAGATAGATAGATAGATAGATAGATAGATAGATAGATAGATAGAAACTGTTGGGAAAAGTAGATATTAAAAGAGACAGACAGACAGACAGAAATTGCATAGATAGATAGACAGACAGACGCCGTTTCCGTTTGAGAGTACGTCGTGCGCATTCTGGCTGCCGCTTCTCACCAGACCTATTTATTGATTGATTGTGTAGTTTGATGTTTGATTTTGTTTGAGTGTTTTGTCCGCCGGTTGTGGTGTAGCTCCGGACCCAGTTTTGGGCGTCGGCTCCCTGCAGGCCTTGGTTCGCCGTGGGTGATGCCCGTGCTCCTCACTATGGCCTGCAGTGAGCTCGCTGCTCATTTTAACATCGTGGTTGTCCAGCGCTGAGTGCTTTAGTGCTTGGCGTGGTGTTCCGAGCGATGTTGCTCGGTGGCATCGCGGCGGCTGTGCGGGCAGTTAGGGACGTACCAGCGCTCTGCCTGGCGGTGCGTATGTGCTCGCTTTGTGGATCCATGGCATGGTGTTCTGAGTGATGTTGCCCGGCGGCTGTGCTGGAGGTGTGGGACTTGTTTCCGTGCACCTTTTGGTGGGACTGTGGCTGCTACACCATTGGAATGACATCCTGACCTTCATTTGGAGGATTTTTTTTCCCCTATAATTGTAAAGCGACCTTGGGTTTTGAGAAAGATGCTATATAAATTTAAAGTATTATTATTATTTTTTATTATTATTATAAATTGTTGGGAAAAGTAGATATTAAAACAGACAGACATATAAAAATAGAAAAAAGTCAAGACAGAAAAAGGTGGTACTGAAAAAAAGAGAGAACAAAGAGAATAAAGAAAGGGTATTAATGCAGGCATGTACAGGAGCTGTGTGTGTGTGAAGCATCAGTAGATAAATGTGTGAATGGAAGTGTGTGAAAGTGTAGGTGTGTTTGTTTTCACGGTTCTTCTACAGACTTGTGTTCTGTTCTGAGTCAGGAGAACTGATCAGTGTGTATCTTAATTCAGACTTTCATTACGCACGCACGCACGCACACAGTAATACACTATATATGAAAGATCATACAGACAAACAAGATTAGACACGTGCTAAGAGAGCCGTGTGTGTGTGTGTGTGTGTGTGTGTGTGTGTGTGTGTGTGTGTGTGTGTGTTCCTGCAGAGACCCGTCTGTGTTCCTGGGGGAACTTCTGTGTTAAAGGCCACTCCGGATTTCTGCAAAGAGAAAAACAAAGCTGAGAATAAAGCTCCTGCATATAGAACTGTGAGAACACCACCAACGGAGTGTGTGTGTGTGTGTGTGTGTGTTACCTGCAATAAGGCCTGCAGTCTGGCTGGTTCCCAGTCCCGCAGGTAAAACAGACAGTCTCTGGGGTGATGAGCATGAAGACCAGTCACACTGCACTGAGGCACTGCACATGTCTGTAACACACACACAGAAAGTGAGTGAAGAGAATGTGGAGGAGGAGAACATGGCGAGGAGATCGTGATGAGGAGCTCACTGTGTGAAAGGGGTTGTTGCAGCCGCTGCAGAACTGATATCGACACTGAGAGCAGCTGAAGTGCATACAGCCTCCACGAGCCAGAGCATACTGAAACCTGCAGTTAGGACACGCTGAGAGAGACGGGGGAGGGGGAGGGGAGGAGAGAGAGAGAGAGAGAGAGAGAGAGACAGAAAGAGAAGGGGGGACAGAGAGAGAGAGAAAGAAGGGGGGACAGAGAGAGAGAAGGGGGACAGAGAGAGAGAAAGAAGGGGGGACAGAGAGAGAGAAAGAGAAGGGGGGACAGAGAGAGAGAAAGAGAAGGGGGACAGAGAGAGAGAAAGAGAAGGGGGACAGAGAGAGAGAAAGAGAAGGGGGACAGAGAGAGAGAAAGAGAAGGGGGACAGAGAGAGAGAGAAAGAAGGGGGGACAGAGAGAGAGAAAGAGAAGGGGGGACAGAGAGAGAGAAAGAGAAGGGGGACAGAGAGAGAGAAAGAGAAGGGGGGACAGAGAGAGAGAAAGAGAAGGGGGACAGAGAGAGAAAGAGAAGGGGGACAGAGAGAGAGAGAAAGAAGGGGGGACAGAGAGAGAGAAAGAGAAGGGGGGACAGAGAGAGAGAAAGAGAAGGGGGGACAGAGAGAGAAAGAGAAGGGGGACAGAGAGAGAAAGAGAAGAGGGAGAGAGAGAGAGAAAGAGAAGGAGGACAGAGAGAGAGAAAGAGAAGGAGGGACAGAGAGAGAGAAAGAGAAGGAGGGACAGAGAGAGAGAAAGAGAAGGAGGGACAGAGAGAGAGAAAGAGAAGGAGGGACAGAGAGAGAGAGAAGGGGGGACAGAGAGAGAGAGAAGGGGGGACAGAGAGAGAGAGAAGGGGGGACAGAGAGAGAGAGAAGGGGGGACAGAGAGAGAGAAAGAGGGACAGAGAGAGAGAAAGAGAAGACAGAGAGAAAGAGAAGGGGGGACAGAGAGAGAAAGAGAAGGGGGACAGAGAGAGAGAAAGAGAAGGGGGGACAGAAAGAGAGAAAGAGAAGGGGGGACAGAGAGAGAGAAAGAGAAGGGGGGCAGAGAGAGAGAAAGAGAAGGGGAGAAAGAGAGAGAGAGAGAAGGGGGGACAGAGAGAGAGAGAAGGGGGGACAGAGAGAGAGAGAAGGGGGGACAGAGAGAGAGAGAAGGGGGGACAGAGAGAGAGAGAGAAGGGGGGACAGAGAGAGAGAGAAGGGGGACAGAGAGAGAGAGAGAAGGGGGGACAGAGAGAGAGAGAGAAGGGGGGACAGAGAGAGAGAGAGGGGGGGACAGAGAGAGAGAGAAGGGGGGACAGAGAGAGAGAGAACGGGGGACAGAGAGAGAGAGAACGGGGGACAGAGAGAGAGAGAGAAGGGGGGACAGAGGGAAAGAGAAGGGGGGACAGAGGGAAAGAGAAGGGGGACAGAGAGAGAGAGAGAAGGGGGGACAGAGAGAGAGAGAGAGAAGGGGGGACAGAGAGAGAGAAGGGGGGACAGAGAGAGAGAGAGAAGGGGGGACAGAGAGAGAGAGAGAAGGGGGGACAGAGAGAGAGAGAAGGGGGGACAGAGAGTGAGAAGGGGGGACAGAGAGAGAGAAGGGGGGACAGAGAGAAAGAGAAGGGGGACAGAGAGAAAGAGAAGGGGGGACAGAGAGAGAGAGAGAGAGAAGGGGGGACAGAGAGAGAGAAGGGGGGACAGAGAGTGAGAAGGGGGGACAGAGAGAGAGAAGGGGGGACAGAGAGAGAGAAGGGGGACAGAGAGAAAGAGAAGGGGGGACAGAGAGAAAGAGAAGGGGGGACAGAGAGAAAGAGAAGGGGGGACAGAGAGAAAGAGAAGGGGGGACAGAGAGAAAGAGAAGGGGGGACAGAGAGAGAGAACGAGAAGACAGAGAGAGAGAAAGAGAAGGGGGACAGAGAGAGAAAGAAAGAGAAGGGGGACAGAGAGAGAGATTTAACAAAACTGCTGTGTGCCGTCAGTGTGAGAGTAAAAGGTTGTGCTCTGTTAGAGCCGTGTTCCCTCAGGGGGTTCTCAGGGTGGGGCTGTTTGTGGTGGTGGCCCTGCTGTTAGCTCCATTAGCGTGAGATTAGAACAGAGCCTAGAGAGGTACGATGATGATGACGACGACGATGACTCACTGATCCCGTTGTCACGCAGGTAACCAGCCAAACCCTGGCGCTGATACTCTGGATCGTTCTCACGCTTCCACAACTGGAACTGTTCACACGACAGGCCAGCATGCTGAGTCTCCCACTGCACACACACACACACACACAGAAAGTGAGTGAATGTGTGTGTGTGTGTGTGTGTGTGTGTGTGTGTGTGTGTGTACACAGACTCATTCAGCTGTACCACTCACAGGTTTTTTGCACTGAGCGCAGAAGCTGTTCCGGCACTGCAGACAGGTGACCTTGAGCTGATCTCCATCGTAGATGAAACCATATGAGCACTGTTACGAGAACGAACACACACACACACACACACACACACACACACACACACACACACACACACACACACACACACAGAGATGAATCTGCAGGAGGAAATGAGCTCTACTGTTCTCAGGACTCAGCACTCTGAAGGTCACTTTAACTCCTGTTTGAAGTTCAGCTTTAGAACTGAGGACATTAGCAGAAAGCTTCAGCAGAACCCTGATTCACCACATCACTCCTTCGTTCACTCAGTCAGCCGTCTCCATTTCATTCAGTTCACATCAAACCTTTCACTCTTTCACTGACATTTACTGTGACAAACTAGCTCCTGGTCTCGCTTATTTTACAGCAGCTATAAACACTCGTTCTTTCTTCTTTTCCCCCTTTCTTAAACTTAACAAGACAAAACAAATGCAGCTTTTCATGTCAACAAGAAACCGCAAAGAAGCGTAAACTCCTCTGTTCTGCAGAAAACTTCAAGGAAAAGAAAGCGCATGGTTAAAATACAGTTATGAAGATGGATTATGATATAAACTAACGATTCATGCGAATAATTGAAAATAAGAAGCTCACACAACTAAGATATCCATCTCCGAAAGTCAGTTTCTATGCAGAATTTCCCCATCATCGATGATTTCATAAATACTGCCATTGAAAATATTTTAACCAATCAGAAAAATCCCCCCCGATCGTTTGCGGCAATGCTCTGACGTCATCTGGGCGCAGCACATAGAAGCTCCGCATGGCGAGTAAGACCTGAAGCGTTGGGATTGTAGGCCATTACATCAACCGTTGTTCTCACCAGTTTCCTGAGCTAAAGGACACTATTAGTCTCAAACAGACCTTACTAAGCAGGGAAATCTTTCAAGAAGGCTGTTCGACGACCGAGAGAGAGAACAAAACGCCTAGCTGTGCAGCGGTCGGGTGCACAAGCAGGACTGGATCAGGTCAGCAGGATGGTCGCACGTTCTATGGCTTTCTGCTGAAAAAAACAGACTTGCTCAAGAAATGGCTAGTTAACATGAACAGGGTGGGCTTTGTTCCTACAACAAATTCCCGCTTGTGTTCAGCACACTTTCTGGATACCTGTTTTAAGGAGGATTTGTACGCCAAGTACGTTGGTGTGGCGGAAGGCCACGAGAGACAGAGACGACTGAAGGAAGATGCTGCGCCAACAGAACTTGAACATAGCAAGGGCAAGGCTCCGAAAGACCGTGCAAGTACGGTGTCAAGGATATGAAAACGAGAAAGGGAGATTATTAAAGAGCGGGGCAGGGAGTTACAATGGGAGTCCTTTGACTATTTACAAGGAAGAAAAGGAGAGAGTAGTGTGAATAAACAGCCCGCTGCCCACCTTTGTTTTCGCTTATTAAATCCCGCTGCGTCCCTTCATCCCGGCGGCATCCGCAACATCTGAAAGAGCTTTCTCCACCTTGAAAAGTGTGTTAACATACCTTCGGTCTTCGATGACTGAACAATGACTTAACAGCTGTACACTGCTACACGTACATAAAGATATCGTGGACACCATGGACTTGACCCCTGTTGCTGCTGCCTTCTGATGAGAGAACGCGCTACTTTGGTTCCTTCAATTAAGCAAGGTACATCTGAACGTTGTATGTGTATTTACTCACACGTAAACACAGCAGAACGTGCCAAACCCATGGTAAGAGGGTGTTATCCTCTCAACGATACTGAGTAGACGTAATTATGTTATAGTATCATTGGTTCTGTTTCATATAGAAAAAAAAATACATGGACGAAACGTACTCTAATAGAGACATTAAATTTAGCTTTACTCCACCAAAATCTGCCTCTCAAAATGTGGGAAATAGTGTTTTAGAGGGTTAAAAATTACAAAATTTCCCGAAGGAGCATGCCCCCGGAACCCCCTAGAGTTGGTGCACCTTTGGCACATGACACATCGCCCCTCCATCCACACTGCAAAAAATAAAAATCTTAGGAAGTTTATTTGTCTATTTTCAAGTCAAAACATCTAGCCACCCTTATTATAAGACATAACTGCCCAACAAGCAAAACTTCATTTAGCTAGAAAGGCTAGTTTTTAGACAGTCCATCTTGAAAATCTTGTATAGACAAAATGTCTTGAAAAAGTCTTACTTGGAGCACCTTTGAAAATAAAACAAGTTTTTTTTAAACAAGTAAGTACATTCTGGACATTTGTCAAATGCGGTTCATCTTGTTTCAAGAAAAAAAAAGTATGCTTGTTTTGGGAATAAATGAACTTTACTGAAATCTTTGAATCTTTCATTACAATTCAACTCCACCTTACAGATCCTAAGTTTACTGCGACTGTTTTCTCAGTCATTCAGAGTGAGCTCCTTCTAGATGCTCTACAGACTCTAGACCAGACAAGTGCCTTCAAAAAGGCTATGAGTGAGTGGAGGGCGGTTTAGTGAGGTCTTTTTGGAATGCTGGGAGTTAAGTTCAGTGGTTTTTTTGTTTGTTTGTTTGTTTTTTGTGCCTGATCTTGTAAACCCCTCGTACACTGCACTGTTGCTTTGGCGTTGTGTAAGCACTGTAAGTCAAAATGCGTAGATTTTGATTTTTTTTTTGGTGCCTGAGGTCCTGGGGAAGTGGAATCTTAAGAGATGTTTTAATGGGAAAAAAAATAAACTTGTTGCAATGCTACACGTGTCGTCAACTTGATTCAAGATAGTCTCTGGTCTCATATCTAGAGTATTTTACTAATTACAGGCCACAAAAGGAGAATCTTTTAAGCTAGCAACGCTTAGTTGTAGAATTTAACAATCCTAATATTAGTATATTTATCTTAAGTTCAGTTTTAACTGCTAAGACTTTGCCATGAATTTAAGTGAAATACCTTTAAAATGAAATAAATAAAAATGACTTGAATGGCTAAATGTAAGAAGTATGATCTTGTTTAGGGTGACCAGATTTCCCTAGTCTGAAACCGGGACACTTTTGCGCGCGACCATGCTCGTGCACGCACACCTTTTTTTTAATGTAAACGTGACACTCAGAGAGGTGCTCTTATCATTTTGTTGAAGCTCACATTTATCAACATCTCACATGAAATAAAACAAACAGGCATTTTGTTATCTAGTAGCATAGTGGGATACAGATCAGTTAGACAACAGATGTTGTAATGGCTGAGAATAGGCCAGGCTATGTCCATAGGCCAAATTTAAACTGATTTATTCCACCTGTTTGTGAGAACACTAAGAAGAATGCATATGCACATGTAGGCTATATCTCTATAATTGTATGCACTATAGCATGAACTTAAAAAGTAGATATGTGACCTTAACATAGCCTAGGTCAGAATCAACCTTACTAACCATTCCCCACAACTGAATGAATAAAGCAAGATGTGTACAAAAGTGAACACTTTAATGGAAGGTGCAACAAGCTGTTCAACACAGCAATATGGCCAAACTGTCAGAATGGTATGTTAAACAGAAACAAAAAAGAGACAAGTGATTTGAGAATATATACTACGGAAGCCGAGAGAGGCCCTTCATGTAATCCTTTTTTTTATTCACCTTGTTATCCCGAGATAACGACATAATTAATTCAGGATCTCGAGAAAACAACAACTAATTCAAGCTCTCGAGAAAACAAAGCAATTATTCCGTGATCTCGAGAAAACAGCTGAGAAATGGTTCATTCAGGTGCGCCAAGAGACTTGTGATATGCTGACTTTGGGGCTATTTCTCATTCTGTATAGACGCAACTTTGGTCATTAGAATGTCTGGAATAATCGATCACCTAATAAGGCAATATTTTGATCAGGGGTTGAGACAGGGAGAGATTGCATTAAGTCTTTTAATAAGGGATAATTTCAAAATTAGTCCGCGGCACCTCCGCAGAAGACTGGCCCGGCTTCGTTTCCTCGAGATCCTGAATTAATTATGTTGTTATCTCGGGATAACAAGGTGAATAAAAAAAGATTATATGAAGGGCCGCGGCCTCAGCAGTAAAGGAGGAGAGGGGCGACAGCCCGAGGAAAGCCCCCACAGGAGCGCACAGCATTTGCAGCATAAGCTACCCAACTCAGTACAAGAACAAAGCACTTACAGTGTGTGCAGTAGGCTTCGTGCGCATTGTTCTGCACCTCTCGGAGGAAGGGCTAGGTGCCCTGTAAATCTTTGGAAAAGGTACATTTTCTTTTCGGCATAATTGCTGCGGCGTTACTGCTGCTAGCTAAGGTATTAGGCAGAGACCCGTCCACCCGTAAATTTGACGGGCAATTGCCGATTTCAACGGGCAAGTATACACACAGACGGATACTGAAACGGACGATAATGCCGAAAATTTTCGCACATGAATACTCCCACATGTCATCCGATAAATCCAGTTATGTTCCGCCCACACACGGACTGGCCATCGGGAGTAGCGGGAGTTTTCCCAGTGGGCTGGTGGTTCAGCGTGGGCCGGCGGAGAAAAAAAAAAAAAAAAACAGTTGCGCGCTGGCCTTTAATATGATAAGCAATGTTAACAGTTTCTTTAACAAACTGTTAACATTGCTTATTACAGTTGCGCGCTGGCCTTTAATATGATAAGCAATGTTAACAGTTTGTTAAAGAAACTGTTAACATTGCTTATCATATTAAAGGCCACCGCGCAACTGTTTTTTTTTTTTTTTTTTCTCCGCTGGCCCACGCTGAACCACCGGCCCACTGGGAAAACTCCCGCTACTCCCGATGGCCAGTCCGTGTGTGGTTCCGCCATCATTTACAAATCGTAAGAAACACAGTTTAATACGAAAAATACTGAAAACTTGAAATGAAAAATCAGAATATTTCATCGTTTCCGCCATTTTGGCCCGCACTGAATCTTGTAACATGCGGACTGAATAAATCGCGAATTCTGATTGGTCGAAAATTGCCAAACACCCTGCGTTGTAGTTTCCTCTTTCTTGGCGGGAGAACCGCATTTTTTTTTGCTGACTCACTCTTCTGGATCAAGATGAATCCCAACAAACGCCCCAAATTGAATGTGACAAAAACTGATTCGTTTTTCCACAAAAAGACAGAAAAGGTATGTGTGATACATTGATTAACAAGGGGGTTTCATTGGGGTATGGTAAAATAGAATACTGTTGGTTTTTTTTTTTTTTATTAAATACTGTAACTAGATCAAAAGATTATATACAATTCATTGTTGTTTATTTTCTTTTCACTTTTGTTACCAAATCAAACACCATACATACATCTGATACATTCAGGAGTGAAACTGAAAAAAATACAAAGTAAAAATATGCAATATTTCTGATCAAAAATTACACGCCATTTCACCCTGAAAATGTCCTAGAATGCAGGAAATGAAGTCTAAATTTCAAAAATTTGCTGGGGGGGCATGCCCCCAGACCCCCCTAGACGGACTTCGCGCCTGCGGCGCTCGTCTTCGCACCTGCGGCGCTTATCAGGATTATATAAAATATTATTTTTGACTGGTAAATTTCTTTTTCTGCCTAATACCCTACTGCTAGCTGCTAGACAAAGAACATTCGCGCCAGTTAGTGTTTATTTTATTGTTGCATGGCAACACATTCTGTTGTCTGGAATAATGTGGCTAAATAAACACCTATGCCACAGGGCCAGGGGGCAGTAACCAGGAAAGTTTGCGATTCCTGTCAATTCATCAAAATAGTAAATGCAGACATTTCTCCGCTAATGATTCCCATGCTGCTCAGTCGCAAACGTTACGAGTGGCGAAAACCGGGACATATCCGTGTCCCGACAGACTTTTGTCGGGACTCGGGACACACAACCCCAAATCGGGACTGTCCCGGTAAAACCGGGACGTCTGGTCACCCTAATCTTGTTATAAGAACTATTTTGATTATTTTGAGTTAATCAGATCTCGCATAATAAGTTCCCCAATCTTATTTTGGAATTATTTCATCTAAAAACAGGTTAGATTTTTCATCTTACTTTAAGAAATCTTACCAAGTCAAATTTGACTAGTTCCATTGGCAGATTTTTTTCACCTGATTCAAGCAAATATGCTTTGTTTTAATCTTTTTTTCTTATTTTTGAAAGGCCATTTTTTGCAGTGCAAAACTTCCTGCCGCTGCCTCTGAAGAGGTATTTATATTGTTTTTACCTAGTAAAAGTAAAATGTGTCAGTCTGTCTGTTTAGATCTATTCGCGTTAGGAAGACCAAATGCGCTAACTGACTGCTCAGTGTCCCATTATCGCTCGGCACGAACCACATCACACGGCCTTTCTGAAGGAGCAATTCTGATTTCTTTCCATAGTATTGGACCCTTTGTATATTCATTCAAAACCCCTAAAACTGAACTGATGGCAGTGATGTGTCAGCCTTCCGAGTCACTTTCCGTCATCTTGTCTGTGGAAGTTGATTACCGCTTAACGCTTTGGTCCTTCAGTACTGAAGAGCGACACTCAGCCATGCACCCAAGTGACGTCACGCGTCGCCCTTCCAACAGGCAGCATGGCGGCCTGCTGCTGGCATTAGAGCAACGATACAAAAACGCTCACAACTCTCTCATAAAGGGTCAAACGTGCCTGAAACTTTTCTTTCAGGCTCTCAATATTACACGCTACCAACCCGTGCATGCATTTACGTTCCATCTTCCATTCCTTTAAAGTTACAGGGTTACGGTTACAAAGAGCTGACACTGCAGACTCCTTCCATAAACATCTCCTGAGAGAATACTTCACCATGACAACAATTCAAATGTGGAGCATCCAACATACAAGCCCAGTCTTTCTTTCTTTCTTTCTTTCTTTCTTTCTTTCTTTCTTTCTTTCTTTCTTTCTTTCTTTCTTTCTTTCACTAAAACAACTCATTTTCCTTCTTGGTGAACAAAGCGACTTTCTTTCTTTCTCAGTCTCTCTGATCACTTCCTTTCTTTTCCACTTTTGTGTTCCATTCTTTCTTCCCCCTCATTCACAATGCGTGTGTGTGTGTGTGTGTGTGTGTGTGTGCGCGTGTGTGTTACTCACATGGCTGCACCAGAGGAACTTCGGGTCCTTGATGAGAGCCTGTTCAGTCAGCTTCTTATGGAAAAGATCATAGACCTCCGGCTCCAGGCACTCCCTAAGCTGGGCACACACACACACACACACACACACACACACACACGGCATTAGACTCCTAAAAGTGCCCCGTGTGTCAAACGTTCTCTTTGCCCTACAGATCATTATTAATAGTCTAGTTTAGGGATCGACCGATATGTTTTTTTCAGCACCGATACCGATTATTATGGAATTGGGATGCCGATAACCGATATGTGCAACCGATAAATGTAAACATTATAATTCACATGGAATTAAACATAGCACACACTGACACAGACCTTCATATCCATGAAATGTATGTTTAATTGTAAAATTGAACATGAAATTTTGTGCAGGGAGATGCCAGCAGCATTTGTACAATAAAGTCAAACATTAGTTAGAATAAAATGAGAAATAAAATAATAAAATAAATATTCACCAATAAAAAAATAAATCACTCCCTACTATATTACAGCTCACCATTTTCAGTGGAAAATAAATGAAAATACACTCTGGATTCTGGATAGAGAAAGTGAGAACAGAGTGTTAAAAGCTCTGGTTAAAAGGAGCGGCTGCTCCTTTAAGAGTATATCGCTTTCCGAATCAGAAGCGCTAGCGAGGAGAATCACTTGCGCAAGAATTATAAATACTAGTGGAGTACATTACAGCGCAATGTGAAGCAGCATAAGAACATTTAAGTCAAGAGTTTAATTGATGTATTTCGTTCATTACGGTTTATCCAAGCAAGTGTGCATCCACGACACAATTAATTACTGAGCCCACAACAAGCGTCCTGACAAACTCCCTACAGTATTACACAGCCGACTAGCACCATATCACACCTGGCTTGTTTAAATGTTCAAATAGCGCTTTATAAAGTTACCCAACATATACAAGTGCAATGCGCTTTCTGAGCACGAGTCACGTCATGAAGTTTACTCATCACCATAACAAATAGCCAGTAGGCTTGCGCTAGCCTACAGAACACAAACACTACGTTTTATTTCGTCTTCCCTTGACCACCTCTCTGTATGGCTGTCATTCTACTGTTCGAGTAGAACTACTGACACATTCACAACGTTTCCAGACGGGGATTTAAAAATGACTGCAGCCTACGTTATGCTGGGGACTGCTTACTATGGACAACATTACATGTAGTTTCAGCGAGACTAGTTGGTTGTAGGCTAATTCAGGTGCTTCCTTCCGTAAGCTAAGTTTGCCTGGCTACACAGATGCAAATGGACAATTTTAACGAGTAGTAGATGAAGAATGTAAACATATAATGATGTTGTGCTTTTGCAACTTGTGTGTTTGTGACTTATTGTGGCAAAAGCAGCGTGTCCTTACCTTGAAGTGGGATCTGCTTCTGCCCGAGTGCGCATATGGCCGCCTTGAAACAGTTCACAGCGTTTAGCTACGCGTGTCAATTGGCTATATCTCTTGTGCCAAACAAATCAGATGTTGTGGTGGGCGGGACCGTGTTCTTGAACTCAGAGAGGCGAGTGCAGGAAAGGACGTGCAGTAACAGTCGCGTTAGGAACGAAATGGCTGCAAAAAGGCATGTTATCGGCATATCGGTGGAAATTATGGCCGATACCGATAACCCTAAAAATGCAGAATATCAGCCCGATATATCGGCCGGGCCGATTATCGGTCGACCCCTAGTCTAGTTTAGTGTTTGTCCCATTAGTTTTGCCGTAGTTCAGCTCTGTACTGTTTCCTGAGTTGATGCGAGCTGCGGCATCTTAACGTCCGTCACCGTAGGACAGGGTTTACAGTCGATCCTAAACCATACGTTGAGAGAAGTTTAAAACTGGCGTTTGCATTTTATTTTAAACAATAAAGCAGTGACTCGAATCATCCATCCATAAGTTTTGTACTTATATGTCACGTCCTTGTTCAGTTTGAGCATTTTAGTAACGAACCACGGCAACGGAAGAAACAGTCCCAAGTTAATAATCATTTTAACGCGTTATTTAAAGTAGAGCGTATTACGAACCATTTCTGTTCAAACTAATCCACGACAGAACTGATATTCTACCGGCGGGACAGATACGCAGTTCCTCAGAGACGTCCGTCTCCGTACCTGGATGTCCAGAGTAGAGAAGTAGCTGTTGAGGTGTTCGGGGTCGTTGATGTCGGGTTCGGCGCACGCAGGACACACCATGTCCCTGATGTGTTTGTCTCTGACGGCGATGGTGAAGTGCTGCTTGAAGCACTCGCAGCAAACTGAGCACTGACACGACGTCAGAGACTGCATCTGAGGACAAGAAGTGACAAGAGGAACAGGAAGTGAAGATGGGGGGGAAAATGGGAAAAAGGAAATGTTGCTAACAAATAAAGCAAGCTAATAACTCCGTGTGTGTGTGTGTGTGTGTGTGTGTGTGTGTGTGTGTGTGTATATACACGAAACCTTGCTGTGAGGAAACAAGGACAGGCAAATAGGACACTCTTTCGCCAACACACGACGGATGAAGTCACGGTCATGTGACTCACGGACGGCCTGCACCACGTCCTCTAGTGTGTAGGGGGCACCGGGGTCACGCAGCAGAGACAGAGCCAGCTCACATCGCCCCCAACTGGGCAGATTGTACATGGCGAGGAGCCTGCGACACACACGCTGAAACACACACAATGTCAGCAGAGGTCACACAAACAAACAACGCAAACGTTATAGTTCACTAAACCACAGCGCTGCTGAATTCTGGATTCTGATTGGTCAGAGGTTGTTGATTAATTTTCTCTAACAGCAGCTCTGACACTAGTGGACTGATCTCCAAAGCATTTATATTAATGCTAACATAATGCAAATGTTGCTAATAATGAATGCAAACTTTGATTAATGCTAACATTTGAAATAATAAATCAAATCTAGCTTGTGCAGTTAAAGATGTCGCTAAGAGACGATTGAAAACATTAAATGTAAACTTTAACTTGTATTCTCACACCTGTTTGTCTGGGTGATTGATGTCGATAGTGGGTTCGGGTTCGTCGCTCCACATGCGCTTGTGGAAAGACTCCAGCAGGGGGCGCTGCAGCAGCACCAGCGCTCCTCTCACCTCACCACCGCTCTGCCTCAGAACCTCCTCGCAGGCAGCCGAGTCGGTGAAACCAAGAGAGGCTAGCTCCTTCACCTGACACACACACACACACACAATCATTAATGCTTCTGTGTATCACACATGTTAATATACAGTGGTGCTTGAAAGTTTGTGAACCCTTTAGAATTTTCTATATTTCTGCATAAATATGACCTAAAACAACATCAGATTTTCACACAAGTCCTAAAAGTAGATAAAAAGAACCCAGTTAAACAAATGAGAAAAAAATATTATACTTGGTCATTTATTTATTGAGGAAAATGATCCAATATTACATATCTGTGAGTGGCAAAAGTATGTGAACCTTTGCTTTCAGTATCTGGTGTGACCCCCTTGTGCAGCAATAACTGCAACTAAACGTTTGCGGTAACTGTTGATCAATCCTGCACACCGGCTTGGAGGAATTTTAGCCCGTTCCTCCGTACAGAACAGCTTCAACTCTGGGATGTTGGTGGGTTTCCTCACATGAACTGCTTGCTTCAGGTCCTTCCACAACATTTCCATTGGATTAAGGTCAGGACTTTGACTTGGCCATTCCAAAACATTAACTTTATTCTTCTTTAACCATTCTTTGGTAGAACGACTTGTGTGCTTAGGGTCGTTGTCTTGCTGCATGACCCACCTTCTCTTGAGATTCAGTTCATGGACAGATGTCCTGACTTTTTCCTTTAGAATTCGCTGGTATAATTCAGAATTCATTGTTCCATCAATGATGGCAAGCCGTCCTGGCCCAGATGCAGCAACACAGTCCCAAACCATGATACTACCACCACCATGTTTCACAGATTGGATAAGGCTCTAATGCTGGAATGCAGTGTTTTCCTTTCTCCAAACATAACGCTTCTCATTTAAACCAAAAAGTTCTATTTTGGTCTCATCCATCCACAAAACATTTTTCCAATAACCTTCTGGCTTGTCCACGTGATCTTTAGCAAACTGCAGACAAGCAGCAATGTTCTTTTTGGAGAGCAGTGACTTTCTCCTTGCAACCCTGCCATGCACACCATTGTTGTTCAGTGTTCTTCTGATGTTGGACTCATGAACATTAACATTAGCCAATGTGAGAGAGGCCTTCAGTTGCTTAGAAATTACCCTGGGGTCCTTTGTGACCTCACCGACTATTGCATGCCTTGCTCTTGGAGTTATCTTTAAGATCAGACTTTGATAGATCCCTGTTCTTTAAATAAAACAGGGTGCCCACTCACACCTGATTGTCATCCCATTGATTGAAAACACCTGACTCTAATTTCACCTTCAAATTAACTGCTAATCCTAGAGGTTCACATACTTTTGCCACTCACAGATATGCAATATTGGATCATTTTCCTCAATAAATAAATGACCAAGTATAATATTTTTGTCTCATTTGTTTAACTGGGGTCTCTTTATCTACTTTTAGGACTTGTGTGAAAATCTGATGATGTTTTAGGTCATATTTATGCAGAAATATAGAAAATTCTAAAGGGTTCACAAACTTTCAAGCACCACTGTAAACTGTAAACAGCTGCATCACTCGTTTAATATTCTTTTAAATGCACAATACGTAATGCTCAGTCAGCTGATGGGCGGAGCTTAGCAGCCATGCTTAAAAAAATGTAATATGAAGGAAAAGAAGCAAATCGCAGGCTTATATTAATACGCTTGTGCTAAACTGTTATCGTTTCCATAGTAACAGCTCATTAAAGCCGGACATGTTCTGTCGTCTTCAAGACACAGGAGTAACATGTTTTTTTGTCTATTTAACTTCCAGAGAGAATAAAGACAGGCTGGTGAGGGAACGGCTGCTTATCGCTGCTGTAACGAGTCAAAACTTGCTTCACAAACATTCCGCAACAATAAATGGATAAAAATGACCACATATAGTTCTGTAATTAATTAAAATCTTGATTTGTTGGTGAACTGATGCGGTGTAAGAGGAATAAAACACTCTGGAGGGGGCGTCGTGGCTCAGTCGACTAAGGCGCCATACCATAAGTCCGGGGACCCGGGTTCGATTCCGACCCGAGGTCATTTCCCGATCCCTCCCCTTCTCTCTCTCCAGCTCATTTCCTGTCTCTACACTGTCCTATCCAATTAAGGTGAAAAAAGCCCCCCCAAAAAATCTTAAAAAAAAAAAAAACACTCTGGAACATGCTATTACAGGAAAATAATCAACACTGAGGTGGTAACAGTAAATTCACATCACTGATTATTTTTCTATAACAGAAGGACAAACACATTTGAGATGCTTCTGATGATTTTTTTTAAAACACACTGTTAATCACATGACGTTTAGGACAGATTTTACACCCATACGGTTTTAATTTAATGCTGAAAATAACTTTCTTGGTCACTGTATCCTGAAACTCACTCTAACGAGTCGGTCCCTGAGCGCCTGCCTCGCCGCTTTCTCACTGTCGCCCCCTGCTGTGAGCCACGCCTGCTTGGCCTCGGCTCTGGATAAAGGCACGGAGGTTTTCTGGGGCTGGGCATGTTGCGCAGCTGTAGTTTGGAGAGGTTTGGGCTCGTGCTGGAATGAGGCAGCCATGGCGCAGATCTCATCGAGCCTGTGCGGTAACTCCGTCTTCAGCCAATCGCACGGCATCCCGCTGATGCCACCCGAAACCTGCAGACTTGTGTAGATCTCCTCAGGACTTATACCTTTCGCCTCACCCTCCTGAGGAAATAAGATTTGAACATAAAGGAACAGAAAAAAAACCCAAACAGACCCAAAACAAAACCAAAAAAACGTTGCTATTATACAACAGTTCGAATGTTACATACTCGGATCAGCTTGATCAGTTTAAGCCCCTCCTCCCGCATTAATCTCTGCCTCTTCAAATCTGGATCCTCTACTGGCGGATTTTTTGGGCTAAAGTCCTTAATCGGGGACGGTGGGAGGGGCTTAGAAGGTGATGGGGCGGGATCTGATCTCGCCAGGTCGCACATTTCGCAGCGGAGTGACGGCGTGTGGTTGGCGTAAGTACAGAACTGACAGATCCACTGAAACACAGCGCAGAGAAAAACAGAGAAAAGTAACAACAGGAGGCTATAAATTCACACAGATGGTTGCTCAGCAGGTGTCTCTTCAAGTTAAAAATATAGTTTGCATGTTTGCGCCTTCTTGTGAATGAATAGTTGTGATATTCTGCAGCAACATTATGGCGTGGGAGTGGATTTATGTGACAGAAAAGATATTTAAAAAATAAAAAAGTAAAGTCCCAACTAAAATTTCACTCTGAATTATGTCAGAGCGAGGGGAAAAAATGTTGCCTTGTCGTTCAACGAAGAGCCAAGAAGGGAGGAGCCAATTTAAAATAAAATAAAATAAACAACCAACCAAAATAATTAGTTTTCTTTTGTTTCAGACATGTAAAAGCTTTTTACCTTTACCTGACATGTTTCGACGGTGTAACACCGTCGAAACATGTCAGGTAAAGGTAAAAAGCTTTTACATGTCTGAAACAAAAGAAAACTAATTATTTTGATTTAAAGAAGAAGACATAATGAACGTCTCATTCTCATCTCATCATCTGTAGCCGCTTTATCCTTCTACAGGGTCGCAGGCAAGCTGGAGCCTATCCCAGCTGACTACGGGTGAAAGGCGGGGTACACCCTGGACAAGTCGCCAGGTCATCACAGGGCTGACACATAGACACAGACAACCATTCACACTCACATTCACACCTACGCTCAATTTAGAGTCACCAGTTAACCTAACCTGCATGTCTTTGGACTGTGGGGGAAACCGGAGCACCCGGAGGAAGCCCACGCGGACACGGGGAGAACATGCAAACTCCGCACAGAAAGGCCCTCGCCAGCCCCGGGGCTCGAACCCAGGAACTTCTTGCTGTGAGGCGACAGCGCTAACCACTACACCACCGTGCCGCCCATAATGAACGTAATATATTTATTAAACAACCAACCCATAAGCAAAGTTGCTTAGCAACAAGTGTTACTGTGTAAAGCAAATTGCTCTTCAACACAACAACAGACAACTCTTCAAGAATTCTGAATGAAATTGTAGGCGGGGCTTTGGTTTCATCCATCAAGATTTGATTGGCTGGTGAAAAGTGGGCGTTCCCAAACAAATATGGAGATGCTAATGGTTATGGAGGAGGACAAATTTTCATTCCAGGTGTGCATCCGTATTTAAAAGAGGACGTGACGCTTTTGTTCACCTTCACAAGCATTTCAAGCAGCTCAAGGGGCGGGGCACCTGCCATAAAACGATTGGCTGTTGATTTATTTCACAATAGTTAAAGATCAGTGGGTGCATTTTTCCACTTTTTCAACTGAATATTTGTTTGTCTTTAAGGCCAGTTGGTTGGAAATTTACATTTATATAATAAAACGTGCTTAAAATATACTTTACACACTTGGTTTGTAATTGACTCTTCACTTCTTGACCCATGAATGCCTGTCAGTCAAGAAAACAGGCTATGTTCATTCGAATGCATTTCCTGTTACAAATTAATGTGTTTTGTGCCACAATGCATCACACTGTAGTGCTCTGAAACAGCACTAAATATTTTTATAGTATGGATTTATTGGCAGCTGAAGGCCGCATTTAAAAAAAAAAAAAAAAAAAACTTTGAAATTTCGTCCCACTTTATTATGACTTAATCGTAAAATCAATTCTGACTTCAGTTTGTCTTGAAGTAAATTACTCTTTTGATACAATCTCACAGGGATCTTCAGTTTTATCCACAAAGGCCGGGTGTGGCTGGACGGCTTCGTTCCAGCTAAACAGGAGTCATGTGATTATTTAAAAATGCAAATTAAACTTAAGCTCCACCCATAAAGTATGACCTGATATCAAGTCATCATCTAACTCATCTGGTGAGTGAGCGAGTGCGTACCTGACCGGTGTCGAACAGCGCTGCAGGAGCAGGCGTGGGGCGCGAAGGGGTCACAGGCGGGCGTGTGGCCAGACGGGGGCGGTCACACACCTCACACAGAATACTGCTGCCGGAGTTCACCACGGTGCAGCTCTTACACTGCCACTCTGACAAAACACACAGGTGCTGTTACAGTCTGATGAAGCAGAGTTGATTATTTTCCTACAACAGCATTTCCTCAAGTGTTTAATTCCTCTCACCATGTTCTCTTTAGTAAAGAACAACACTACATTTTATCCGTTTATAGTTGTATTATACACTCACGGCCACTTTATTAGGAACACCCTGCCGTTTTATGCAGTTCTCTAACCAGCCGATCCCTCGAGAGCAGCACGATGCATCAAATCATTCATGCCGATACAAATCAAGAGCTTCGGTTAATGTTCACGATGTTCAAACATCAGGACGGGAAAAACTGTGATCTCACAGTGACTTTCTTTCACTGTGGCATGGGTGTTGGTTTGAGCCAGATGGACTGCTGGTTTGAGTATTTCAGAAACTGCTGATCTCCTTCCTGGGGTTTTCACACACAACAGTCTCGAGTGTTTACACAGACAGAATGGCGCGAGAAACAAAAAACATCGAGTGAGTGAGCGAGCGACAGTTCTGTGGGTGGAAACAAATGCCTGGTTGGAGGAAAATGGCCAGATTGGGTTGAACTTTTTGGCCAGGAAGGATATGGACCCTTTTCACGTGACGTCACAACAAACGCGGCCGCCATTTTGGACGTGTACTACCAGTAGTTTACCACAGCCAGCATAGAGGAACGACAGCAAAGAAAGTTTTTACTTTCAGCAAGACTTCCATCATGCCACTATATTGTTGTGCACCTGGATGTAGTAACCATCAACAAACAAGGCAAGGGTTATCATTTTATCAGATCCCGACGGAGAAGATGGATAGCGGCCATTAACAGATTGGCAGCCCTCGGCATACCAACGCTTGTGTAGTGACCACTTTGTTGGAGGTAAGACGAATAAAATTAGCCAGAAAAGGCATTACATTGCTGTTAACATTCTGTGGCGGCGAGTGTGTAACCAAATAGGTTAAAATAACCCATTGTAACCTCTTTGTTCTTCTGTAGTAGCTATTGTTGACTAGCTAATGTCAACAAGTAGCTGGTATGTTACTGTAGCAATGTTTACGTTCAGTCATTTGGATGACTGTTAAAACCTTTCAGTCTCAAGTTTTTCCTTTACTGTATTTACTAGTTTACTGTAATTATGATCCGGCAGCTATTTACACCGGATCCAGTATAAATAGCTGCCGGAGCCAACGTCCGAGGTTCCGGAGCGCGCTCCGGCTTGCTCTCCCTCAAATTAAGCAGCGCGCGCCGGCTTGCTCCCGGAGTGCTCCGGCCGAGGTTCCCCTCAAATTAAGCAGCGCGCGCCGGCTTGCTCTCCCTCAAATTAAGCAGCGCGCGCCGGCTTGCTCCCGGAGTGCTCCGGCCGAGGTTCCCCTCAAATTAAGCAGCGCGCGCCGGCTTGCTCCCGGAGTGCTCCGGCCGAGGTTCCCCTCAAATTAAGCAGCGTGCGCCGGCTTGCTCTCCCTCAAATTAAGCAGCGCGCGCCGGCTTGCTCTCCCTCAAATTACGCAGCGCGCGCCGGCTTGCTCCCGGAGTGCTCCGGCCGAGGTTCCGGAGCACACTCCGGCCGAGGTTGCCCTCAAATTAAGCAGCGCGCTCCGGAACCTCGGCCGGAGCACTCCTGGAGCAAGCCGGAGCGCGCTCCGGAACCTCGGATGTTGGCGTGTATGTGTATGGCGATGGGTTTTTAACGACATAGGTATACAGATCATGTGGGCTGAAGTCAGGTAAAGACGAGGGCTTCGTGTACTTCCGTACGTTAGTGAACAATCCTGGTGGAAGCAGGTAAACGTCGTTCTCTAAGCCTGCTAACCTCAATTTTTGCAAATACCTCTCCCTCTGCTCGCCCTGTAAATGCCCTACGTCGCTGGATAGTGAAGGTGTGTTCTGCATCTCGCTCCTTTTTCTTTTATGTTTTTCGTTTGTCGCCTTCCTCGCATTCAAACTGATTCGAGCCGAAGTCCACTACATGTCCAAAATGGCGGTCGCGTTTACGAAGGTCATGTGACTGAAAAGGGTCTATAGTAACTCATATAATCACTCTTTACAACCGTGGTGATCAAAAAAGCATCTCAGCATGCAACAGCAAACAAAAGAACACACTGGGTTCCACAATCTTAGAATCAAGAACAAGTTCCTATTAAAGTGGCCGGTGAGTGTATATATCGTTTGCTATTTCACTGAAGCCTTGCTGAACGTTACAATGCACGAACACTGGAAACTCCTTCGAGAAATAAACATCTCCTGACAGAAAATTTATAGTTATAACTACAGAAAGGATGAACACATTCGAACTAGCACTGACTGACCTGTGATGGTAGACGGCTGCGGAGGATCTTCCTGTACAACCGGTGGGGTGGTGGCGGCCAGACGAGGGCGCTCACAGGTATTACACAACACCTGCTGCAGCGTGTTCACTGTCGTGCAGTACGAACAATGCCACGTGGTCGGAGACGGACTGCGAGGAAAGCGAGCATGAGCAAAGACTCAAGCGTGCACAGTTAGCGCTTACTGTGTACCCAGTAATACAAGAAATCTCCCGGCTGCTTCTGAAGTCGATCATCGGAGTTGTACGAATTTGAAAAGTCGTAGTTGAAGATAACCTCGGTGTTGAATTTTTTTGTTAAATCACTAAAGGTGGAGTAAAATCTTCCAGGTTCTACCAACAGCTAGATCTGCGTCATCATTCCATTTATCATTCACTCCCTTAGTCCTTAATCGCAGCTATTTCAGCTGAGCTGTGATCAGTTCCTAAATATTGAAACTTGTCAAATGAATAAACAAATGCTGACAACAAACATGTTCTAAATTAGTTTTTAAATCCATGCACCATCATATTATATTTCAATCAATATTCCTTGATCTATTAGCTATTTCACACACATGGATTCCTGTTCAGTGACCTATAACTTGTGTATTTCTTAAAGTTTTAAACAATTATGATCCCTTCTGCAATTTTTTACCCGTCTAAAATACACAATGATGTCGATAAATGGCTGCGTGTGCCCATTCTCACCCCATTATGACCCAAAACAGGAAATGGTATTGGTATAAAATCAGAAGAAGTCAGTGACAAAATTTCAGAACTGTTTTTATTTAAATCAAACGCCGTTGTTGTATTCTGTACTTAAACAACACTGCATTCTGTATTTTTTAAGGATTGGTTGAGTCAAGAATCCAGAAAATGATCATATTGAATCGACGCTTGGATTCGACTCGGTGAATCGACTCTTTGAATCAAGATCTCTGGAATTTCTGAACTCGAGCTGTATGTAAAAGGTCTTCAGGTGTATAAGCAATAAAACGAAAGTCCAGGTCAAGTGTTGAGTCTTTAAGTCAGGTCCGACTCAACAGAATCGACATGAGGACTGAGGCGCAGGGGACGCTGTAATCCAAAACGAATAAATGAAGCAAAATAAAACAACTACGCAAACACAAATAAAATAAAAATCCTTCTTCTGTAACTTTCACCCACATTGTGTCCAGGTGATAAAGGAAAGACTTCACAAGTTACTACTAACAAGGCTAAGTCAGGTTTGGAGTCACGAAGGTCAAGTCTGAAGTCTATTTTAATCCGATTTAAGTGTGGCTCGGACTCGAGTGCCCATCTCTGATATATAGTGCATACTGCTGATCATTAAACAAAGATAAGATACAATACATTCGATATTTTAAACCATTTATCTAAAGAGAGCAAAAAAACACTGAACAGCACCTGAGTGTGAATCCCACCTGAATGTTTTGGGGGTTCTAGGGGGCGCCACTGGGACCCTGGTGTGTGTGGCGCGAGCCGGGTGCGAGTGGTAGAGTCGGTCGCACTCTGAACACAGACGCTGGGAGCACGTAGTGCAGCAGGACGTCGCGGGGAAGCGCCCACATATGATGCAGTTCTTTTCACAGACAGCTTTGGAAGACATATGGAGAATGTTAGCGAGTTCGCGCTTTTCCTGACACGTTGCATTTATTCATTCATTTATCCAAAGCAACGCTGGATCAGACAGCAGAGTGGCCTGAGGGTTACAGATCACGTGTGTATCGTATCAAATAAATACTGAATATAATACAAATGAGAGGTGTGAGACAGGAGCTCACCTGTTGGCTTGGTGGGTGTGATGGAGGACAGAGACAGCAGTCCTGTGGGCTGAGACGGAGACACTGCGGGAAGGGACTGTTCCTCCCACGGCCTCTCGCTGGACGGAGAGATCATGACAGCGTCTGGGCTCACCTCAGGATCTATATCCTGTTGGACCGACACAATCATGCCAAGTCTTTACTATCATTCTATTTTCTCTCTTAAAATTAATAAGACGAGCAAAAAAAAAGTCCTGACGCTGGAGACTCATTCCATAAACATTAAATAAACTCCTTCTTTCAGAAAACTTCATCGCATCAACAGATGTACAAAACAAGTCCATACCAACAAGCTGTTACTATAGAAACGGTAATGTATTAGAACGAGTGCATTAATATAAACCTGTGATTTGTCAGAGCTGCTGTTATAGAAAATTAATCAACACCTTCTGACCAATCAGAATTGAGAATATAACAGTGCTGTGGGACACAAAGATGGTAGTGTGTGTGTGTGTGTGTGTGTGCGTACATGCTTAAATACCTTCACAGTGAGTGAGGGGATGATTCTCTCAAAGAACTCTGGGTGAGGATGGGTGTCCTGCACACACAAATAAAGATTATTATTATTATTATTATTAGTAGTAGTATTAAAGCACACGGCACTGACCTTAATGAGCATGTCCAGCTCTCCACGCAGACTCATGACCTCCAGTGTCACCGATGCCACTTTGGCGACGTCCGGCTCTGTGATGTCGTCGGGAAAGCTCAGGCCGTCTGGCTGCTGATTGGTGTAGCCGTAAAGGCACAGGACGGCCCGCCCACCCTGAGAGACAGCGTGAGAGAGAGAACACTCGTTCACTGACAACTCTTCTCCTTCTCGGCTTGTCATCGGCGCAACTTTCAACATATTATTAGGGCATTTTTTTGCCAATTTCTAATTGAAAAGAATAAAAAATAATAATACATATTTATTTATTTACTCACTCCTTCAACGTATTTATTTTTTTTACATCACATAAATTTGCAAAAATTCTAATTATATCAAATTATTACAAAAATTAAAGTATCTTTTTATTTTAGTTTTCATCTCAAATTTTTGAGTTGAATTTTTGAGCTTGAAAATTAAAGTAATGCTAGTTATAAAACCAGGACTGTGAAATAGAAATGACAAAATCCGAGGAAACAATTTTAGCAGGGGGTCTGGGGGCCGCAGGGCCCCAGAAGCTGAACAGATTTTGTGCATATTGATAGATTTGAAGCGTCTCCTGAAAGCAAATATTTTCTCAACCATGCCATTTAATTTGAACTGTTATTATTATGTTGAAATAATACAGTATGAACTGATTTACCTTTTAACTGATAAGGGTTCACTTGAAGAATGAAAATATATCAATAACATACCTCATATTGTAAATTCACTCATATTCTTGTGTCGATTCGTATCAATTCATTGGGTACCATAATGTCTTTTCTAGGGGGGAAATTCTAGACTGACTATTAAATAATAGTCACTAAGGTTCTTGTTTTTGAACTGATTCAATACCAAAATGTCTTTCTTGTTCATGTTAGACAGATTCTAGTCAAAAACTATATACAACTATTTACAAGTCAATATTTATATTTATTTCCTTTTCTTTGTTAGCAGTTTCTTCAGCTTAGAAAGCCTACTTTTTTCTTTATGACTTTCTATATGGCTTTTCCTTGCTCTTTTGGTCTCTCTTTCATTACATATTCATGATAACAATGAACATTATGAACAATAACACAAGTTAAAACTACATAAATAATAAATGTGAACAAGATGGTCTACCTGATAATCTATAGTTCAACAGCTTCAATTTCACCAATTCCGCATGTTTTTTTCCTTTAACATGGTCAACCAAACGTGTTCTTCCACCAGAACCGTACTTCACATCCTGATGGCACAAGATGGAGTAAGCTTTCCCCGGTTCTTTTATCTTCCGTATGTGCTCATGGAGATATTCACTACCGGCTTTAAACTCCAGCCATCGCCAATTCCATGGATTTTTGATGCCGTTTTCCTTGTCAATGTTTTTGACATCGTCGGTCTCACTGCCCTCCCTCTGAACGATGTCCCTCCGTGACGCGGACATACCGCAAAAGTCTCCTTTTCAAAACCGGTGATATCGAAAGCGTGTTTAAAGAGCACAATGGTAAAACGAAAAGAACACAAGATTCGCGCCATGGTTTGTAAGCATGGCACAAATGCCGTAAACTGGTCTGTCATTGTCGCAAAAGAAAAAAAGATACCAAAAAAATTACAATGTCGTTACAGAAAGAACAATTTGCAGTAGGCTCTTTCCCAGACTCGCCGGCTTGGTGACACTCGCTGTACGAGACTACTAGCGGTCAGTAGACAACAACCCCCCCCCCCAATTTGTTATTGCAAAATTAGATGATTTACTAAAATGATATTTTTGGCGGCCAAATTCGTGGAATTCTGCAGATCCGCGGATTTTTCACAGCCCTGTAAAACTGATAACTGGCAACAAAACAACAGACTTCAACAGGGATATTATAATTATTTATAAATAATTATAAAACATCAAACAATATAAACCAGATAAGATAAATAAAACATACATTAAAAAAAATTATATATATATATATATATATATATATATATATATATATATATATATATATATAAACCTTCAACTAATTAAGTAAATTCTATAATAATTCAAAACAATACAATTACGACCATTCTGTAATTAAAAATGATTTAATTTTAGTGCTGTTATAATCACACACACAAAAAAATGATGCCTTCATGAACAAAAATGTCACACAAATTATTATTTTTTAAATAGTTCAGCCATAACGACAACAGCGTGAGTGTGAAACTAAAGAAACAAACCTTTCTTTACTACATTTAGCTTGAAAGGCTGGAAACTGTGTAAAATGCACACACAAAGATAATAAGATAATCTGAGCGTCGTAACAGTGTCGTTTTAGTGTCACTCACATGAATGGCGTCCACCGTGGCCCTGAACACGGGGTTGTTGTGTTTCACTGTGCGCCAGTACTTGGGTCTGTTGGGGTTGGTCAGGTTTGAGCCGTATTTCTCCAGGATGTTGAGTGCTGTGGACAGTTTCTGCAGTGACGCTATTGCCTGGAAGAAAAGAAAAGAAGGCATTATGACAACCTATATCCTTAACTCTCAACTTTGCACTGTTGTAACAGAAAATGAGAATTGACCCTCACCTCTTTCTTGTTGCTTCCAGCACTGTTTTCTATCAGCATGGTCTCTGCGGCAATGTAACGATATTTAGCCGACGGAGGCAGAGAGATGTTGGCCACAGCGGACACGCCGTTCTTGATGTCCTGCGCAGAGCTGGCTCTCGATAAACACGCCTCGGCCTGGCTCCTCACTTCCTCCAACTGTTCCAACAGCGTCATCGCCTGAAAGTGAAAGAACCACAAAAAAAAAGAAGAGGACACAGACAGCTGAGCCTTCTCACATTCCTCAGAGGAGTACGCATTTACCAAAGATTTATGGTGTGATTATGAAGCTGATGTGAAGACGTGGAGCAATCATGAAAGTCATCATTACATAATACAGCTGTATAATTGCAATATGAGTCTGGTGTTAAAATACAACATTAAATACCTTTGAAAAATAATGAAGAGTATTCCATTGACAAAACTGTACATGAAATTATCACCATATACAAATTGTATAAAGATAAAAAGATTAAAAGTCTTGAATTTGCTGTAATAAGGAAATAAACAGTAGTTCTACCTCTGAATGACAGAACTTTCTTTTGGTCTTGTGAATCCAGATATCTCGGCGTATTTTGTTACTGATCGCGATTTATTCGTTTAATTTAATTAATCCCAGTACTTAAAAATAATTAATAACTTAATTAGTTTCAGAATACCTTTGGTTTCTGACAGTGAACGGAAAGTGAAAGCAATATCAGTGCAATGTTGTCTTTTTCCACTTCCGTATTTCCATAAACCACGCCTCCTGCGTTTAGATTGGTTAGTATAGCCACTCTCAGCCAATCATAGCGCAGAAGGAAGTGTTTAGCCGACTTCAGGATGTGAAAGAGTCGATTCAACGAGGCATTGCTTCACAGTTGAACACAAACAAATACACTCGGAAAAAACCTTGTAAAATAACACACAATATATGATGAATAAAGTGAATGACAGACGCTCTTGACACAAATACAGTCTTAACATTATGTCCTACCGTAATTTAGAGAGCTAACGATTAGCAACATTTTTATTGCAAGCTAATTTTGTCGTAAATTTGACTTTTTTTCCCACAGGAAAATCTCGCTCTGATACGGGTTTTGTTTTATGAACGCATTTATCAATCACAACAAAGGATTCTCCTACTTTTTTCATGAACAAAAGCACCCATGCGGAATCGACTCCAAAGCCGCTGAGCCGATTCCTGACTGCACCCAATGCATTCAACCAGGGAGTCGACTCTTTTCAGTCGAGAGTCGATTCTCAGCTTTTATCAATGTGAAGCATCAAAGAATCGACTCTTTTCAGAATCGAGTCCCAGCCCAAGTTGACTTTTATACATTTCCTAACCTTTGTTTATGTTAAAAACACAGTTTACAGAGTGGAATCAAGCTTTCTGGATCATTTAATCTTTCAAAACCCAAGTAACAAAAAGCAATATCGTGTAGGTTTATTAAATAGATAGGTAGCCTAGCTTGCTTTGGACTTCAGCTAGCAAAACAGCTAATAAACACACACTGAGATTGCCAGGCAACCTGACAGTTGTGTGTTCATGTATTAATATGTTAAATTAATCTATAACAACTCATATATTTCAGTAACTTTGTATTTATAAGTGTTACTTACTGCGCAATTGAATATGACTAGTCAACTAGCTCTTGGGTTTGTACACAGTACGGTAGCCGATAAGGTCCATAGTAAAGCGCGTTTGTGTTAATTACCGCCATCTTCTGGAGGAGAGCGGTAGCGCAGTGAGTCCCAAAATCATGTGACCTTTAGAGTCACTTAGATGCATTAATTATTGTTTTTCTGTTCCAAATGATGGATTTTAACCTTGTGAATGACTTGATCACTACCTGAAGAAATAAACATCTTATATGCTCCATATTCAAATAGCTGGATTATACTTTTGCACATATGGTAAATAAACTGGTTGCTTTTGTTTGTACTCTTGCTGATATATTCTTAATGTCCATCATAATCATAATGCTGCACTGAAATGTATCTCTCTCTCATTATCTCTAGCTGCTTTATCCTTCTACAGGGTCGCAGGCAAGCTGGAGCCTATCCCAGCTGACTACGGGCGAAAGGCGGGGTACACCCTGGACAAGTCGCCAGGTCATCACAGGGCTGACACAGACAACCATTCACACACACACACACATTCACACCTACGCTCAATTTAGAGTCACCAGTTAACCTAACCTGCATGTCCTTTGGACTGTGGGGGAAACCGGAGCACCCGGAGGAAACCTGCGCAGACATGGGGAGAACATGCAAACTCCACACAGAAAGGCCCTCGCCGACCACGGGGCTCGAACCCAGGACCTTCTTGCTGTGAGGCGACAGCGCTAACCACTACACCACCGTGCCGCCGCACTGAAATGTATAACATTTCCAAACTATAGTTTATGATGCACAGAAATACTAATGTTTGAAAATGTAACATATGACCAAAAATAAAGCAGTTTAAAATAAAAGTATTTAGAATTTACATCTCTCATCTCATTATCTCTAGCCGCTTTATCCTTCTACAGGGTCGCAGGCGAGCTGGAGCCTATCCCAGCTGACTACAGGCGAAAGGCGGGGTACACCCTGGACAAGTCGCCAGGTCATCACAGGGCCGACACATAGGCACAGACAACCATTCACACTCACATTCACACCTACGCTCAATTTAGAGTCACCAGTTAACCTAACCTGCATGTCTTTGGACTGTGGGGGAAACCGGAGCACCCGGAGGAAACCCACGTGGACACGGGGAGAACATGCAAACTCCACACAGAAAGGCCCTCGCCGGCCCTGGGGCTCGAACCCAGGACCTTCTTGCTGTGAGGCGACAGCACTAACCACTACACCACCGTGCCGCCCATTTCCAGACTTTTTTTTTTCTAAAAAAAAAAAAAATGCAATCGTTCAGAGATGTTTTTGTATTACATGATGGAGCATAAAGTAATAATCCATGTAGAAATATAGTGATTTGTAAATTTACAGTGAATGTGTGATATACAACATGCAGACATTTTGACAAATATTAGGAGACATTTTAATACACGAATGCATATTTTGTTGTACACACAGACTGAAAAGGTCCGGTCGTACTACAGCATTACATAGATGTAAATTTCATCTTTAAAAAAAAAAAAAATTACTCTTCCTTTAATCTAGCAAACAATTATGACACTAATAAATGTATCCTAATAGTTTTTAAAGCAAACTAAACATACCTAGAAAGCTTTTGTTGTCTAAAGGATTACTTGCAATTGAGACTATTCCTAGATTCGATCCCAGATACAGCCATTTTTGCCTAAATTTGTAAAAATATAATTATTTTAACTCTACGTACTGTATCTCCATATAAAACAATCTATATCTTTTCTTCTTTGAAGGAATCCTTATCCAGTAAAATATCTTTCAGCTTTTGCTTTAGTTCACTATTTTCCTGCCTTAGTCGGTTCATTTCCATTTCCCATGCATACAGGTGTTGTAAAGTTAAGTCTGTTTGTGTAGAACTCTCTCGAACTGCAGGTTTATTCCTCCACGCTGGTGCCATGTGGACATTTTGCACAGGACTGAGTTTCTCTGATAACTGGAGCAAAGCTTCAGCGCTCTCTGCTCTTAATCTTCTCTGTTCTTTCAGGATATTTCGTGCACGTCGCACCTTGGTGGGTGTTCTTCCTAAATCATGTCCAAGTTGTTTGCTTGGTGCCCAGTCTGGGTTTTCTGTGTCAATTAAGGAAGCTGGTTCACCTGGAAAAAAGAAAATCAAACAAACACTTGGATCTGTTTGCACATCACACTACAACCAACTGCATTACTGCTGTATCTGCTGCTATTGCTTATTTGCACTACTGTTCATATACACCTACTACTCTTCTAGCACCTTCTCCATTACAGATATTGTACTGCATGTGCACTACTGCGGTTTTGTACATTGTTTGATTTTAGAGTGTATTTTTATCTATATTTATATATATTGTTTTTCTTAAGTTAAAAAAAGGCTTTTTTTGTAATCTTTCTGTTTTTACAAGTAAGGTAAGAGAGAAATGACATTTCAATTCTTCTATGTGTCCCGGACACAGTGGTATGCAAAAGTTTAGGCACCCCTGGTCAAAATTGCTGTTACTGTGAACAGTTAAGCAAGTTGAAGATGAAATGATCTCCAAAAGGCATAAAGTTAAAAATGACTCATTCCCTTTATATTTTAAGCAAAAACAATTTTTTATTTTCATCTTTTACATTTTCAAAATGACAAAAAAGGAAAAGGGCCCGAAGCAAAGGTTTGTGCACCCTGTATGGTTAGTACCTAGTAACACCCGCTTTGGCAAGTATCACAGCTTGTAAACACTTTTCGTAGCCAGCTAATAATCTTTCAGTTCTTACCTGAGGCATTTTCACACATTCATCCTTGCAAAAGGCTTCCAGTTCTACAAGTTTCTTGGGCTATCTTGCATGCACTGCTCTTTTGAGATCTATCCACAGATTTTCAATGCTGTTTAGGTCAGGGGACTGTGAGGGCCCGGGCAAAACCTTCAGCTTGGGCCTCTTGAGGTATTCCATTGTAGATTTTGTGGTGTGTTTTGGATCATCGTCTTATTGTAGGACCCATCCTCTTTTTAACTTCAACTTTTTTACAGATGGTGTGATGTTTGCTTCCAGAGTTTGCTGGTATTTATTCGAATCCATGCTTCCCTCAACCAATGAAATGTGCCCTGTGCCACTGGCTGCAACAAAACCCCAAAGCATGATCGATCCACACCCATGCTTCAGAGTTGGAGAGGTGTTCTTTTCCTGGAATTTGGCACCCTTTTTTTCTCCAAACATACCTTTGCACATTGTGGCCAAAAGGTTCTATTTTGATTTCATCAGTCCACAGGACTTGTTTCCAAAATGCATCAGGCTTATTTAGATGTTCATTTGCAAACTTCAGACACTGAATTTTGTGGCTCGGACGCAGGAATGGTTTTCTTCTGATGACTCTCCCATGAAGGTCATATTTGTTCAGGTGTCGCTGCATAGTAGAACAGTGCACCACCACTCCAGGGTCTGCTAAATCTTTCTGAAGGTCTTTTGCAGTCAAACAGGGGTTTTTATTTGCCTTTCTAGCAATCCAACGAGCAGTTCTTTCAGAAAGTTTTCTTTATCTTCCAGACCTCACCTTGATCTCCACTGTTCCTGTTAATTGCCATTTCTTAATAACATTACGATCTGACGAAACAGCTACCTGAAAACACTTTGCTATGTTCTTGTAGCCTTCTCCTGCTTTGTGAGCATCAATTATTTTATTATTCAGAATGCGAGGGAGTTGCTTAGAGGAGCCCATGGCTGTTGATTTTAGGGACAAGTTTGAGGAGTCAGAGAATTTATACAGCTTTGAAATCTGCATCATCTGACCTTTCCTAACGAAGAATTTGAACAAGTCACAGCTCAATAAGCTAATTAAGGTCTGGAAGCTTGGGAAATGTTATCTGAGAACTCAAATGTATTGGGGTGCCTAAACTTTCACATGGTGCTCCTTTTCTTTTTTCAATCTCCAATTGTACAAAACAAAAATAATACACAAATCCTGCATAAAACGCTGAAAATAAATGTCTCGTCTTTACCTTTACGCCTTTTGGTGATCAGTTCATCTTCTGCTCACTTACAGTAACAGACATTTTCAGTAAGGGTGCCCAAACTTTTGCATGCCACTGTATGTAGTAATTGACAATAATAAAAAAAAAAAAAAAATCTTTGGATGAAGGAGAGAACTCGAATGTGAACAGAAACCAAATGAGACTCTTATGCAAAAAAACAAAACAAAACACCTCTTCTATGCTGACTTAAGACTTTATATTTTATATTAAGTTAAATACAACCAAATAAAATGATCTTGATCTTTACCTGAAATAAAATGCTCACTACAGATGCGGGTATTGGGGAATTTCTCTGGGGTTTTCAGGTTCAGATCTTCTCGTCCTATTCTCTTTAACCACTCATTCCTTCGTTGTTCTTGAAGCATTTGCAGCTCTTTGTTGACATTTTTCTTGATAGCAGGCAGACGGTAGTACCGTTTACCTGTTTCTCGATTTGACCGATTAGAACAACCGAAAACAGCGCAAAAATGAACCATACTGAAGTGAAAACAGCTGAATTAATCCCTGCTGCCAGCAAAAACTTGCTTCTTCTTGTCCCCCAGGAGACGTGATCACGTGACGAGTGAAGCAGTCTGTCATCATCATGCGCGCTAGTCCTGCGCAACAGTTGCGCATAATTACTGATTCCTGTTTATAGGCTGCGCAACTTCAACGCCGCCAGGTGTTCAAACAGCCTCTCATTAATCAAGTGCAGTGAAATGAGAGGTGATTAGTCCAAGGCGGCGCCTTTACATTCTGGGCTGGTGGACACCTGCTGATCTCAGCCATGCGTCAGGAGCTCATACGGGCTATTTATAGGGTTGAGGATGGTGGTCTGCAGAGTTTGTTGCTCTCGCTTGGTGCACTGATTTGCACATTGAGTTCACATTGCACGTTTAAGGTTTGTTTTTAAATCCTGAATACTCTGGAAATGTCTTGATGGTCTCTTTTTCTTAAAGATTTTTAAACAATCTTCTTTTACAGTTGTTTCATAGTGGTGTTTGTGTATCCTGTGTTTTTGGTCCCAGTCCCTTCACTAAAAATGGAAGGTGAGCATCATGGTTTCAGTGGCCACTTGTTTTGTTTTGGCTGGGTTTAATTCACAAGTTCTCAACTTCTGGTCTTGGGGTAGTACAGCCTGTCTTAACACATCTTTTTATTAAACTAATCAACCCTTTCATTGTCCCAACACGCCTTAATCAGAGTTGGGAGCAGGGGAAACACTAAAATGTGCAGGATAGCAAATGTTTGGGGTTTTTTTTTTGACATTGAGGAATATCTTTATCATTTTCTAGACGTTTCTCATCCTTCACAATCGGATGTTGAGCAACCACAGCCCCCTGTTAATCACAGTAGACCATTTTTCTATGTTCAACCACCATCTCAGCCTTATTTCATGTATCAGTGGCCTATGGATCCATTTGGACAATATGGCTTCCCAGGACCAGGTAAGGAATCCTTTGAGTATTCTCTTTCACCCATCTGAATGTTTCCTGACTTATTTCACTTTCTTTTTTGTAGCGTTTCCATTTGGGCGTCCTTCCATGCCTCCGTATCCATTTATGCAGTACCCTGGTTATGTGGTCCCACATGCACCCATGCAGCCAACGGATTACAGGAGGATTACCCCATTCTTTCCTTCTGTTGCCTCTTATGATCTCCGTTTCCGTCAGCACTTCCAGCAGATGAGCATGCATCGAGAGACCACGTCATCCGAAGCCCAGACGGAGCCTGGAGATCTGGTTAGTAAACTGATGGATGACTTGGAAGGGCTTCAAGCATGTGACAAGTCTAGAGCCCAAGTCAAGGAACCCAATGTGATGGCTTCCTCAACTCCTGCTGTTGTCACATTCACTCATGAGGTGGAGAAGATGAACTACAGGGAGAATGAGTTAAATATGAAGCCTGTTTCTCAGCTTGATCAGGCAGACCTGGATGATTTGGTGAACCCGGTGATGCTCAGTGACTCTGCTGTATATGATGCAGAGTCGAGCCAGGGCCAGCTAGAGGAGTGTGTGTTGTCAGATGTGCTGCCTCTTGACAGTTCCTCTGTTCGTGATGAAAGTCAGAGACGGGGCCAAGAGTACAGACAAGGAGACTTGGAGATGCCATGCTTTCAGGATGAGAAATCTGGCACCAGTAATGTTGGCGATGGAAGCCATTCAACTGAAGTTCAAGATTCTGGAGCTCATACTTCTAATTGCAATGGGACCTCTGATCTATGTGAGGATAAGACCTCTATCCAAAGTGAGAAGGTTGAGAATTTGTCTCTAGGTTCTGTGGAGGTTACCAAGCCTCTGTTGCAGATGACTGCAGACTGTGATCTGCCATATCAAATTCTCCACCTTCCTTGCAATAAGTCTACCACTGGCTTGTTGCTTCAGAAAGAGGCTGACTCGTTGCTGTACATGGATGCTGCATCTGTGCTGTTGCCTTCTAAAAGATACACTTTTGGCAGCCCATACACCCATAACTACTACCCTCTGGTGGCTCCTGAGCGGCAGAGTGTCCTCAGCCCTTCGTTAGATGAGCTTTCCTCCAGGGATGAGATGTTCTCCACTGATGTTGAAGATGAACTAGTATCTGGGCAAGCCTACATTGATGGTGGCAAACTGGCAGAAACCAGTGCTGTTCCCATTCACTCTAAAATGGATCCTGCAGATAAACCATGCTCTGTCTGTGCCAAAACATGTGCCTGCTGTGGAGCAAGCATTCCAGATGAAGACCTCAGTCCTGCAGAGGTGTTGGATCAAGACTGGGACTATGAGTTGGAGGAAGATACTGAGGTGCCAAGTACTGGTGATGCCCAGAAAGCAGTGTTAAGGCAACATCTATCCAGGCATGAATTATCACCTTGTGCTGAGGTTTCCAAACACAAAACCAGGAAGGTGCTCGAGGTTTCAGAGCCAAGTGGGCAGGACCAAGACCACAGCAGAGGAGAGTGTGGTGAGCTGCTTCATCATGCTACTAAAGGAGACAAGAGTCGAGGCAAAGCTCAGAAGGGTACCCAGTCCAGATCTTACTCTGGTAAGTAATGAATTGTTTAATGGTACTTTGAGGCCCCTCCACTGCATGGCTTGAAGGGTTCCTGGTGCAGTGAAGATTGAGTTCCCGAAACTGATTTGTCATGCTGTTATAGGAAGATAAACCAATGTGTGATTCTGTACTTGTAATTTCACTGTTTTCCAGAACACTTTCAGAGAGAAGGTCCAGGAGAGATGACCGACCAAGAGAACTGGACTGGCTGCAGCGGCAAGCAGAGATCACGATCCTGCAGGCCAGCCAGCGTTCAAGAAAAAGGCAGGTTCTCTTTGGTGTAATTGTTTTCTCCTCCTCTTAGTGATCACCATTTTTAGTGACTTAAGATTCCTATTTGAAAACTTGCAATGTCATGAAGGAAGACCTTCAAGACGAAGGCCTTCTTGCAAGACCCTTGCTCAGCAGAGGCCAAGGAGAAATGAATATGATGACCACAATGAGGCAGAGCTTTCCTACTGCCAAAGGGGTAGAGGTAAGCACAGTGTGACCTTGTCTTGGAATATTTCTACTAGTGCTCAATTTAATGGCATCTTTCCTTACCAGGATCAATGAAGAGAAGAGGCACAAGATACTAAGTGATGAGCACTGCTATAATACTTGAGTGTATTACCTAATATTAGCACTCTTGCACTATGGAATACACAAGCATGTTATAATAAATAAACGAGCACTGGTATTTATGTGAATAAGGGGTAATACTGAAATGAATGCCTTGCTGCAGATGACTGCATTTCCAATGCTCACACTGTTATTTTGAGTGCTGTGCACTCATCTTAATCCTGCTGAAGGATGACTTCCCTGGACCATTCCTTGACGTGCTAGACTCATTCCTGTGTGCTTATGGCTGGATCTGGGAGGTGTGGATCGAGCCTGTTCACTGCTGCCTTTGCTTGTCAAGGTCTGCTTCATTGAACCCGTTCTCAGAATATGTTTCGAAGGCTGGGCATTAGAAATGCAGCAGGAAACTTAAAACTTGGCTAATTGTATCGGCAGTCTGGCTGAGCCTAGCCCAGACTTGTCATTTTATTATTGTAGTGTGACCGGTTTTAAACCTGTAATGCAGTGTAATGTTGATGTACAGATGTGTTGACTTGCACAGTGGTGTCATTAAAATCTTTGCATTACACTGGAGTGTGGTGGGTTTTTGTGTGTAACTTGGTTCTGAAACTGATGCACTCCCATATCGTAGTCATTTAAGCCATTTGGATGCATTTGATGGTCAATTGCACATACTGGTTTAAGGGAGTGTGGCTGAAATTGGGTGCCAAAGACAAATTGCTTGGGGCATTCAGCAAATGGCTCTTGCATTTGTAAAACAATTTGCTACTGAAGTTGTCATGGGGGCATTCAGGGTTTTATGGGTGGGGGTGATGAATCTTGTATTGGTGTGCTTCCATATTGCACTTTGAAAATGAACTAAGGCAAATTTGTTGGTTTAAGTTAACTTGCATCAGGTGATCAATTGGATTATCTTCTTGCTTTTGTCCTAGTCTTTATGCAGACTTGTGGTTTGTCCAAGTACTGGGGGGAATGGGATTTAAATGGCTGAACCTAAAGAATTTAAATACGGTTTCCCTTGTTAACAACCAGTGTCCTAGTAATAATAGGTGAATGATCTAGGATGAGTCCTCTACAGACATGCAGCCAAACCCAGAATGGGGCTTAATGTTTTCAGTGCATCATACGCTGGGATCCAATGGAGGTCTGCACTCTCGAAGTAAGGTACAGTTATTGCCCCTTTTTAGGGGCACAACAGCTTGTCACTGGGGTAGTTCCCTCTAAGTACTTATTTGTACTTTTTTTAAATACTGCTTGGGAACATATGTACTACTTAAGCTATACATAATTACTGAGGTCCAAAACCTGAGCCCTAGGGCATACATTAGTGTAGCTTGTACCTTTTTGGGGGACAGAAATGGACTCTAACTGGTACCCCTGTTTGACAGTGCAGTGGCTGGTTTTCTTGGCTTTATTTCCCCCCCCCAATGTTTCCTTATGTCATGATTTGCTTGAATATCAGTGATCGTCAACTGTCATGATTGTTCACAATATAGGTCATTTAGAAGTGACCATTTCTTTCAATATAAACAACTGATTTTGCACCAGCTCTATTTTACATCTTCAACCACTCCGTATACATTGAGTGCATTTACATGCACATAGAGAAAATCGAATTTCTGCCGTTGCTCGACTGAAATCGAAGTTCTAAATGCCATGGATACACCTTAGCTAGGCTGAAATTGAACTAAACTTGATTTCTCGTAATCGAGCTACACGACCTTGATTGTGGTGTTTTTTTTTTTTTTTTTTGGCCAAGCTACTTGGTGCATGTATACCCTGTCGAACTACTTACTTCAGCACTGGCCGTTCCGGGAGTGACAAGACCACAAGCGGGAAACACGACAGCCTCGGTCGGCATGACAACAGTAGTAGCGAGCAGCAGAAGAGGTCAGGAGGAACAAATGAAGAGAAAATAGCGAGCAGAAACGTGCACTTCTGGAGCAATGAGGAGACAGAGTTCATGCTCATTCAGCTTAAGGAGTTGAATATATTAATTCATGGATGGGAGAAAAACACGCAATGGAGAACACGGAACTGATGACTTTGTTTACACTCTTGAATAGCTCTTCATGACGACAACTGGAAGTGTACCAACACGATGGGGTGTGTAGCGCCACCTGTGGCTCGGGTGTACCTCACACAATAGCTCGATTTCCTTGTGTGCATGTAGGATTGGATTTCTCTGGCACCCCTGCTGGGACCCTTTGCTCGATTACTGACAGCAGCTCGATTTGGATGTGCATGTAAACGTACTGATTGTAAATTGTGTAAACACTGGTAGATACCTGCACGAGGTAACCCAAAATTTAATGGCTGGCTGTCCTGTTTCAGCATTGGAGCATGTTGTGTCACTTGGAGTGACAGTTTTGACATCTGGAAAGTCTGTTTGACCATTTCCTCTAAATGTCACTTTGCTCCAAGGTTTGTGCTCCCCAGAGTGAAGGTTAAATTCTACATGGTGCCAAGCATACAGAAACTTAAAAAAAAAAACACTAACAATTGACATGTATTTGCACTAGGGGGTCCCATTACAACGGAAGCATCAGCTTTGTTTCTTTACACCTATACAAAACTTTTTTAAAAGAGTATTTACTTGCAGAAAGTGGGTTTGATTTGTGGAATTTCAGTCTTTATGCCATTATTTGGCTAGCTGCTGTATTGTAAACTACTTTAGAGCAAAGCTGTTTCCTCTATGGAGAAAACAGCACGTGCATGTTTTTCCTTCCTCTGTATTCAAGTTACACATGCAAACAATTAATGCAAGCTGTACTGCATACCAGCAGGCATGGGGTATGTGGGGTGTGTTGTGGTGTAGCCTGTTTTTAAAAAACAAAACTTGGAACATTCTCTGGAATCTCTTCAGTGTTTGAACAAGTACTAAGAATGTAGAAGGTAGTGCAAGAGTTAGCTTTTTGTGACTCAGTATTTTATTAATAATACACAATGCACAGAGCACCAAGTTGAAAGAATCCATTCAGTAGATGGTTAAACATTTAAGTTTATCGTTATTGTATTTCCAATGTTTTCAATTTATATTAAACTATATATCCTTTTGGATTAAACTCTCCTTGTTCTGTCATGTTTTGAGTTGCTATTTTATGCACTTATTTTAAATTAAAAAAAAAAAACAGGGCATCACCATTTTATTCAATTCCATAGCGTAAAATAATCCAAAATACATTAACTTGTATGTTGAATTAGAATTAAACTCTCATACACACAGACACCCCTTTAAATATATGCAAATATACTAATTTTCTGATTAAAAAAAGTTGTAAAGCCATTTTTATTGTTTATTTACAGTGGTGCTTGAAAGTTTGTGAACCCTTTAGAATTTTCTATATTTCTGTATAAATATCGTATGACCTAAAACATCAGATTTTCACACAAGTCCTAAAAGTAGATAGAGAACCCAGTTAAATGAGACAAAGATATTATACTTGATCATTTATTTATTGAGGAAAATGATCCAATATTACATATCTGTGAGTGGCAAAAATATATGAACCTCTATGATTAGCAGTTAATTTGAAGGTGAAATTAGAGTCAGGTGTTTTCAATCAATGGGATGACAATCAGGTGTGAGTGGGCACCCTGTTTTATTTAAAGAACAGGGATCTATCAAAGTCTGATCTTCACAACACATGTTTGTGGAAGTGTATCATGGCACAAACAAAGGAGATTTCTGATGACCTCAGAAAAAGTGTTGTTGATGCTCATCAGGCTGGAAAAGGTTACAAAACCATCTCTAAAGAGTTTGGATTCCACCAATCCACAGTCAGACAGATTGTGTACGAATGGAGGAAATTCAAGGCCATTGTTACCCTCCCCAGGAGTGGTCAACCAACAAATGCCGCTTTTCCACTACCATCGCGGCTGAGTTGGGCTGAGCTGTGCCGTGCTGAGTTGGGCTGAGTTGAGCTGAGTGGGGCTGTTGGAGTTGCATTTCGACTACAACCGCGCTGAACTGTACTGGCTGGAAGTGGGTGGACACATTGGGTGGAGTTACTGAAAGTGGGTAGACGTCACGTGATGTCGTTAGGCGGCGCAAACAGTGACATCAGTGAGCTTTTAAGCGGTAGTCTCACGACCCGGATAGTAAACAATAAACATGGAGGACATGGAGTCGTTAGTGTTGCTGGTCTTGGTGCTGTGGCTTGTTGTCCCCAACAACGCCAACAGATACTGGCAAGAGCGTATAGATGAGGCGAGGCGCATAAGGCTTCAGAAATTCTCGTAATTCTTCTTCTGCCGGGTTTACAGATCCCAGCGTGCTCGCGGGGCATGTGTGGGCATGTGAGGACACTCCTCCTCACCAGTCAGTGCACAGGGGAGTGTCTCCTCACGCCCCTAGCCCCACTCGACTCGGTTTGGCTCACTTCAGTCCTACTCCAAAACCGTGTGAGTTTTGGGTGCTGAGCAGGGCTGAAGCGAGCTGAGTCGTGCTGCTCTGAGGTAGTCGAAACGTGAGCCGTGTCGGGCTGAAGTGAGCTGAAAAAGGATAGTGGAAAAGGGCCAAAAGATCACTCCAAGAGCAAGGTGTGTAATAGTCGGCGAGGTCACAAAGGACCCCAGGGTAACTTCTAAGCAACCGAAGGCCTCTCTCACATTGGCTGATGTTAACGTTCATGAGTCCACCATCAGGAGAACACTGAACAACAATGGTGTGCATGGCAGGGTTGTAAGGAGAAAGCCACTGCTCTCCAAAAAGAACATTGCTGCTCATCTGCAGTTTGCTAAAGACCATGTGGACAAGCCAGAAGGCTATTGGAAAAATGTTTTGTGGACGGATGAGACCAAAATAGAACTTTTTGGTTTAAATGAGAAGCATTATGTTTGGAGAAAGGAAAACACTGCATTCCAGCATAAGAACCTTATCCCATCTGTGAAACATGGTGGTGGTAGTATCATGGTTTGGGCCTGTTTTGCTGCATCTGGGCCAGGACGGCTTGCCATCATTGATGGAACAATGAATTCTGAATTATGCCAGTGAATTCTAAAGGAAAATATCAGGACATCTGTCCATGAATTGAATCTCAAGAGAAGGTGGGTCATGCAGCAAGACAACGCCCTAAGCACACAAGTCATTCTACCAAAGAATGGTTAAAGAAGAATAAAGTGAATGTTTTGGAATGGCCAAGTCAAAGTCCTGACCTTAATCCAATGGAAATGTTGTGGAAGGACCTGAAGCGAGCAGTTCATGTGAGGAAACCCACCAACATCCCAGAGTTGAAGCTGTTCTGTACGGAGGAACGGGCTAAAATTCCTCCAAGCCGGTGTGCAGGACTGATCAACAGTTACCGCAAACGTTTAGTTGCAGTTATTGCTGCACAAGGGGGTCACACCAGATACTGAAAGCAAAGGTTCACATACTTTTGCCACTCACAGATATGTAATATTGGATCATTTTCCTCAATAAATAAATGACCGAGTATAATATTTTTGTCTTATTTGTTTAACTAGGTTCTCTTTATCTACTTTTAGTGCTTGTGTGAAAATCTGATGGTGTTTTAGGTCATATTTATGCAGAAATATAGAAAATCCTATGTTTATAGTATACTTTAAGCAAATAAACCCACAAAATTAAGAATAAAGCTGAGCTTTCCTCAGATTTTATTTGAACTCATTTTCTGTCATAAAAGAAAAAAAATACTCTAAGCTGTTTTCATTGTTAATATATTACATCGAAATTCTACCTAAAAAAAAAAACCTAAACAAACAAGAAAATAGAGAACTGAGGCGTATTCATTTGTCTTACTGGCTGTCGTCCAAGTCACTCATCTGTACTTGCGTCTGATTGGCTGAGGGGCGGGCGCTCGTCAACGCCCACGATACTGTCAAACCAGCAGCTCATGCTGAGAGAAAGAACGCACGAGCCTCTCTTGTAACGCGCGCGACGCATCTCTGTCCGAACTGAGGTAAATCTTTAGCAACACGATGCAGAAACTCATCTCTGCGATAAATCTGTAATGTTTTGTGTTTATATCTTTATATTCTGATTTGAGAATAGTTATTTGTTCGTCTCTGTGTTGTAAAGATGCAGTAAAAGGCATAAACAAATCCTTTAACAGCCATCCGGAGGCTGGGGTGCGCGCGAGCAGACTCTACTATCTGAGGTAAATCATAACAATCATAAACCTGAAATACAAACGTTTTTATTTTTACTTATTTCGTTATTTTTCCTACATTTCATCCCTACGAACTGTATACAAGCTGTCTGTTGTATTTATCTGTAGAAATTTGAGTTATTTTCACATTTATAAGCTGTTAACTGAAACAACGGTCACTCAGGACTGTTAATTGTACACTAAGGTAAAATAGCTTGGTGTTTTATGTCTAGTTTGTGCTCCTGAGTGTGAAACTAAACCTTCACTATCACAGTAAAAGTGCTATTGTCGAGCAGGACTTTGTACTGCTGTGAAGATTAGGTGTCAGCCCACACTGGACTGATTAACTCAGAGTCTCGTCTGGGTTGTTTAGACTACAACTGAACTACACTCCTGTATATCTGGAATTCAACAGAGTTTATATGATTTCCACACTTTTCCACACACTCACACACTCTAAACCTGCTCGAGAGTTGATATCGGATGTGCTAGATGAGGCGAAATCCCCAAAACACACTGGCTCGAAAAAGAATGCACAAGAAAAAGCTACGGCGTCTTTATACATTATCAATATCGCAAAATTATATCATCACAATGCATAAAAGACATTTTCAATTTTCAGACAGTGCACAATATGTGTACAACTAAATACACAATACTGTATTGTGGCACGGTGGTGTAGTGGTTAGCGCTGTCGCCTCACAGTAAGAAGGTCCGGGTTCGAGCCCCGTGGCCGGCGAGGGCCTTTCTGTGTGGAGTTTGCATGTTCTCCCCGTGTCGGCATGGGTTTCCTCTGGGTGCTCCGGTTTCCCCCACAGTCCAAAGACATGCAGGTTAGGTTAACTGGTGACTCTAAATTGAGCGTAGGTGTGAATGTGAGTGTGAATGGTTGTCTGTGTCTATTGCCGCTTTTCCACTACCAACACGGCTGAGTTGGGCTGAACTGTGCCGTGCTGAGTTGAGCTGAGTGGGCCTGTTGGGGTTGCATTTCGACTACAACCGCACTGAACCATGCTGGCTGGAAGTGGGTGGACACATTGGGTGGAGTTAGCGAAAGTGGGTGGACGTCACATGATGTCGTTAGGCAGCGCAAACAGTGACATCAGTGACCTTTTAAGCGGTAGTCTCACGACCCGGATAGTAAACAATAAACATGGAGGACATGGAGTCGTTAGTGGTGCTGGTCTTGGTGCTGTGGCTTGTTGTCATCGACAACGCCCACAGATACTGGCAAGAGCGTATAGATGAGGCGAGGTGCATAAGGCTTCAGAAATTCTCATAATTCATAATTCTTCTTCTTCCGGGTTTACGGTGTTTACAGATCCCAGCGTGCTCGCGGGGCGTGTGTGGGCATGTGAGGACACTCCTCCTCACCAATCAGTGCACAGGGGAGTGTCTCCTCACGCCCCTAGCCCCACTCGGCTCGGTTTGGCTCGCTTCAGCCCTACTCCAAAACCGTGCGAGTTTTGGGTGCTGAGTAAGGCTGAAGCGAGCTGAGTCGTGCTGTTCTGAGGTAGTCGAAACGCGAGCCGTGTCGGGCTGAAGTAAGCTGAAAAAGGGTAGTGGAAAAGGGCCATATGTGTCAGACCTGTGATAACCTGGCGACTTGTCCAGGGTGTACCCCGCCTTTCACCCGTAGTCAGCTGGGATAGGCTCCAGCTTGCCTGCGACCCTGTGGAACAGGATAAAGTGGCTAGAGATAATGAGATGAGATGAAGCTATTTCCGGTAAAATCATGCGCTCTGATTGGTTCCTTGGCAAGCAGTATTTTCCCATCATGCCCATGGGTGATTACAGACTTTCTTTCCAAGGTGCTGGCTTTCAATGTTGCAAAAAAAACCAAACCAAACAACAAAAAAAGATGAACTTGGAATTAAAAATGGCCAAAAGACAAACAAGAGTCAGCGAGTTATTCAAGAAATGAGCAATGAAGAGCATTCAGAAACCGCTAATTGCTAACAGAAGTTCAGTTTTGAAGCCGCTAGCCATTTATTCTGCATGCGTAACTCACCTACGTTGCAAATATGATGTGACTGAAAGCAGTGTCATGCCTCATTATAATGACTGTCTATTTTAGTCTTAGAAATAAAAAAAAGCCATATAATTAACTCCTTATTAACCTCGCTTGCTTGGTCTTTACGAGCCTACCTATGGCTCGGTCTGTACTGTCAAGACCTCAGTTTAATATTTTCCCGTAAAGACCAAGCAAGTGAAGTTAAAGGAGAACTGAAATCATTTTTAAACTTGCTTTATTTCTTAATTAACATGTTATTCAATTACGTTTTCGGTTTTATTAGCCTTATATCGTGACTCGTATTGGCATATTATATTACACTTCTCGGCCTTTTTGGTTTTTAGCCATGTTGAATGTACTTCCTATGGTCCATGGCACGTGTCGCTTATCCACGCGATCTTCACGAGACTTGTGCGAGACTTCAAACGTGAAGTGTCAGTGCTGCCATTTTGAAAACTGTTTACACAGTGGCCAGATCGCCATATCATTCCAGTTTAGATTAATTTCGAGATTTGCTAGCTTCATCAGTGATGGAGATTATTCCATATGACTTTGAACCATTGGTAAAATGAAAAAACGCTTTTGGACACTAATCCGTCATGCTGGTATTTACATCGTTACTGTCGCACAATTAAAAAGTGCCAGGTCAGTCAGCTGGTGGGTTTTCAAAATAATAAATACATACATGTGCAGTGTTTTTGTGATAAATCCATATTATACTGAGCGCATTTCACACGTTAATCAATACAAAGTACCTGCAGCTTTCAGTTCTTTTAAATCAAGGCTGAATCCTTTCTTCTTTGCCGCTGCCTTTTATTAAATCACATTTGAGAATTTTAATTTGATTTCTTTCAGCGCAACCGCAATGCATGATGGGATATATTGCTTTGGTTAGTGATCATCGTTGTACACTACTTTTCGTGATGCACTGTGGGATACTTTGAGTGCACTATATAGGGTGTAAATAATCCTCACTAAGGTTTCGGACAGCTCTACAAAATGGTGTCCCCACTATATATATATATATATATATATATATATATATATATATATATATATATATATATATATATAGTGCCCTATATAGTGAGTAGAGAGCGATTTCAGACACAGGGAAATCTTCTGGCTTGATTACATCAGCATTTGAAAGAGGGCGCGCGCGTCTTGTGACAACGTTGGCAGATGTTGGTCACTTTGATTTCCGCTGTACGTTTTACTTCCGTCCTACGATGTCTCGCACAGGTCTCAACGAATCTCGTTTACGGCCATCTCTTTGACATATGGACTGATATATTACAGAGCATATTTCAAACACTCATAACTTGCTATAGCAGCGACAAAATAGCAATCAGAAATGCATTCCTATATTTAATAAAATTAGATAAATAGAATTTTGATAATAAAAAATTTGGCTTCAGTTCCCCTTTAATAAGTAATTATTATTCACACAAAGGATAATTAAAAGTGCTTTTAAATTCTTGCATCTGATTGGTCAGAAGGTGTTGATTAAGTTTATCATTATTGATTGCTTTATTCCCAACAGTAAAAAAAAAAGCAATAATCAAAACATCATCACGAACAAACAGAACAGCGTAGCCACAAGGCAGTAACATAATAATGTTCGGAAAGGATTAGAAAGAAGTAAATAACTTATCAAATTCTAACCCTCTATGCTACCGCTAATCAAACGTCACTTTCCGCCATAATAAAAAATATATATATATATATATATATATAAAAGAAAACAAAAGCAACAAACAAAAAAGAAAAAATACCAAGACATACCAACATGGTATAATATAGACCAAATCAAATCATACATACAGATACTTATGTTATACGTATATACACACATACAATACATATATACAGTACATACATATACATATAACTATACACATATCCATACGTACACAGACACCCATAATATCATATAATTACACACACAATACTCATTATGATATAAATATATATCCGTACGTACACACACACACACACACACTTATATTATCAATAGAATGTTATTGTAATTCCTCCTCCCTATACCTCATAAAGATCTGTTCCTTATACCTTTTTTTGAACTGGTTTATAGTTGTACATTTCATGAGCTCCACATTCAAACTGTTCCATAGCTTTACTCCACAAATAGAGATACTGAACATTTTTAACGTTGTCCTAGCACTGCAAGTTTTAAATTTCAATTTCCCCCTAAAATTATAGCCCCCCTCTCTATCCGAGAACATTGGATATTCCTTGGTACTTTATAATTCCTTACTTTGTACATTATTAAGGCAGTTTTATATTCTATAATATCCCTGAATTTTAAACATTTTGAATTTAAGAATAGTGAATTTGTATGGTCTTGGTAACGAGCACTATGAATTATTCTTATAGCTCTTTTTGGAAGTATAATTATTGCATGAAGTGAACATTTATATGTATTTCCCCACATCACTGAGCAGTAATTTAAGTACGGTAAAACCAGGGAACAGTAAAGAATACGGAGTGAATTATAGTCCAGGACGTGCTTAGCTTTACTCAAAACAGAGCTTCTTGATAGTTTAATTAGTATGTATTTTATATGTGATTTCCAAGTAATTATCGTTATGTTATCTAGAGCAACATTCTATTCGTATAGACTTGGACGGCGAACACAAAGTGATTAAAAAAAAACCTACGTGTAATAGTGATACGGTCAAGTGTTTTCTGTGAATAGGTGACTTTTATGGAAGGAGTCTCCAGTGTCAGTGTCGGCGCTTCGTAAGTAAGAATCAAAGGTAAAACTGTAATAAAGAGCCTGATGAGGAACCTATGAAAGGGCAAATATTTGTACGGCGTATCATACTTTAATTATTAAACATTTTCATTGGCAAATTATTTGAAAAAAGACTTCAGGACATGCTGTTATAGGATTATGATAACGGCAACATGAGACTTTTGAGTTATTGTGTGATTAACTGTTTTTTTTAAAGCGGTAATACTCAGAGAAGGTGTTCTACAGGATAATAATGATCCTTTTAACATGTCTGTCAGGTCAAAGAATCAAATTCTTATATAATTTGCCAATGTGAAATAACATTTAGGATTTATCAGGACTTCTGACTTACTGCAACACTTTGCGGTTTGGATTGCGGTAAACGTCAACATGCTTGGAGACTAGCCAGATAACTAATTTACACTGATATGATCTCAGATGAAAGGAAACTCTCTATCATGTACTAATTAATAGAATCAGCACTCTTCAGGTCATCTGTGATGTAACTGTGTGTGTGTGTGTGTGTGGTCATGTTCCGTTTGTTTTAGCGTGTCAGAGGGCTTTGCGATGTGGAAATAAGGGCCCATACTGCCATGCTGTGATGTAAACACCATCTGGATAACTGTTTGCTTGGATACACTGGATAAAAATGGTTCCAGGTGCCATTTCTTCCAGCTGAATGAATGACTCACCAGCTCTAATAAGAACGTGCATGACTTAAAATCCTGGTTAAGACGATTCGTCTGTCTTGTGGATGAACAATATCTTCAGTGACTCCACCTTCTCCACCTTTTTACTCCTCTCTTTTCATCTAGTGTAGATAAATCCCCCTGCCGCTGCTCCATCTATCCAACTGATGGGCTGATACAGCACCCAGCCGATAGTCTGTTCGCTGCTTTATTGTCTTTTCTGCCATTTCTATCAACATGATGAATAATGCTTGACAGCTTAGTGGAATAATCACCCTATTTTCTTTTCTGTTGGTCGTTTTTAATAACAAGCAAGGTTCACTATTTTGGAGTCACCTCCGTTGTGCATTTTTAGGGTCCATTTGTTCGAGAAGTCCACAAATGCATTCGTTGAAAAAAAGGATGGCTAGCAATTAGAGGGGAAAAAACCTAGCAGGTTTTCTGTCGTGTGCTGCCTCAGTCAGCAAAAATAACGAGAGATTGATGTAGGTAGAAAAGTGAGAACTCCAAGGGCGATGGGACAAGGTCAGAGATTTCACGTGATTTAATAAAATTACCCACAGGAATCTTGACAAACTGACGTCGAATTTATTTTTTCCCCTCCTGCCTTTGAGTGCTGTATCAAAGTGGATAGGGGAGTTTGCACTCACAAAGATGATGGGCTTTTATCAGATAAGACAGCGTTTCCAAGGGCTTCCTTCCTCAGAAGCGTCTTCTGTAAAACATCCGTTGTTCCAAACCCAGGAGCACTGTGCAGTCGAAAATACAAAACACAATTTGTGGGTCATGTAAACAAACAAACAATCTTATACAATGTGTAGTTTTTTAATCAACCTGCAACGGTGTAATCGTATTCCATCACAAAGTTGCCGTCACAGGCGGCTCACTATCTTTTGTCTGTCTAATGTGAAACAGCTTTAGGTGAATAAATACCCTTGAGCTGTGTCTCAGAATAAACTCTATTTGTGTTCACACTGCTTGAAGTCTAGCTCCAAATGGTAAAACATCAATTCTTCAACAACTCCTTTATTTATAATCTTGTGATTGGTTACAAGGTTTGAGTAGCATAGTGGTGTAGTGGGTAGCACAGTCACCTCACAGCAAGTAGGTTTCCTCCAGGTAGTCCGGTTTCCTCCGACAGTCCAAAGACATGTGATTTAGCTCAGCTGGAGACTCTAAATCCCCCAGAGGTGTGGATGTGGACGTGAATAGTTGTTTGTCTCTGTGTAGCCCTGTGATAGATTAGCGATCTGCCCATGGTGAACCCCACCCCTCGCCTGATGTCAGCTGGGATTGGCTTCAGTTTATCCTATGACCCTAATGGAGAAGCACTATAAATAAATAATGGATGGATGGATGGATGGATGGTTACAGGTTGGATGGTTAGTTGACTTGCTAACTTTAGGACTGCAGTTATCATGAACAGTTTTGCACTCAAGTTTCCATCAATGAAGAATTATAACATTAACGAAACTGTCCTCATGTTAAAACTGTTAATGTTATAGTCATGCTGTCTGTTGTTGCCCAAATGAGGATGGGTTCCCTTTTGAGTCTGGTTCCTCTCGAGGTTTCTTCCTCATGTCGTCTGAGGGAGTTTTTCCTTGCCACCGTTGCCACAGGCTTGCTCATTGGGGATAGATTAGGGATAAAATTAGCTCATGTTTTAAGTCGTTCAAATTCTGTAAAGCTGCTTTGCGACAATGTTTGTTAAAAGCGCTATACAAATAAACTTGACTTACAGGGTGATCAGGTGACAATGGTGACATGGGCATTTAGGGCAAGAATTGCAGTTTGATTGGCTACACAGATGATCTGAGATTCAGTTGGTTCCTGAGTAGCATTTGCTTTACAGTTTACAGTGCAGTCTGACTGATTACAAAGTCGCATGTTGTTCAGGGACTGCTGTCTGATTTGTTACTCAATGGAATTGGGTTTGGGAAACATGCTCCTACTTGTTACGCAGCAGGAACTGTGCTATGATTACTTCCCATTGTATTTTGGAACATAATTATGATTCAGTTGGCTATACATTTGCATTTTAGGCAGAAACTGCAGTTAAATTATTTACAGTGGCATTTGGGCTGGAATTATAGTCCACAGTGATATTTTGGACAGGAACTGTGGTCCGATTAGTTACAATGGCCGAGGAAGCAGGGAACTGCAGTCTACAGAGGTGTCAGAGACTGGAACTCGAGAGCCTCTTTAGACCAAAGTTGTAGCGTTTGCTAGCTGACTACAGCTTCAAAAACGTACAGTAATGCATAGAACTTACAAACAGAGCGGACTTCAAATGCTCAGAAACTCTAACATCAGTATCTTGTGTCATCCATCACTTTGCATTTAGGCAAAAAAAGGAGGTTAAAATGGGAGGATAATTGGGACAATACCGCAGCTACTATTCAAAATGTCTCCCATACTAGATGTTTTTCACTACATCACACACCCTGCTATCATTAAAGTGAATGTAATGCCTTATTGTAATGCTTTAAAATGAATATATAATTAGCAACGACCAAAATGAATTAATAAAGCAGGGGGAAAAATAATATTATTTGTTATTTTATTATCAAGCACAAAACTATCGATAAATCGCGACATCTGGATCCCGCAAAAAGATAGCCTTGCCCCAGGGCTAACCTTGCATAATGTCACGTGTGGAACCTCGGTCATATCTGGGTCATTTCGGTTCATCTGACTCTGTGCTATTTACTTGCTGAAATTGGATATTGTTGTTGGAATCTTACAAAAATAACGATGGGAAAGCACTGCGTCATGTTTGGATGTTGAAATCCATATACAACAGGACATTCGGTTCACGAATTTCCGAGAAATAACACTAATCTAAAGCGACAGTGGGTGAGGTTTGTGCAAATGAAGCAGACAGATTTTGTGTCGATTTCCTACTACTAATAAATCTGATTCATCAAGTGTTCATCACCACCAAAACGACCACATGGGAATTATTAGAGCAAAAAAGAAACCCATTTATTGAATAAATGACATTTGATCTGACATTTGGACAGTTCGTCGATTCCCCTATTATCACCCAGTTCATTTTCTTTCAGTAATTACACTGAATAAGTGTATGTTTTAAAGATTATATTTCTGCATTTATTGAGGTACATGTAAATATTTTCCTGATATTTTGCAGTGGCCAGATTAGAATAAAAATCCACAAACCAATCTGTGTTTCCAGTTCTCTCTGGCTGGTGGTGCGCTATCGGCTCGGAGTGGGACTGTTGTGAACTGAGTGAACTGGCAGTTTCTTGTCTTGGGGGCTTGAAAAGATAACCAATTACTCCGGAATATCCTTGATAATCATCTGCCGCTTCCTCTGACATATAAGAATCCCAATCACTATTGGAATTCTCTCCAAAACGTGGTTCCATATTGAGACTGGTCTAACCACTGCTGCGCACGTGTACGAAATTGATACCTGGATTGTTACACGTGTGACGTCACGCACTCCTTTGGGATCTTCCAGTTCAGTCTCGGTAGATTCCGTGAAAATCGGCTGATCTTATTGATTTTCCATTCATTTATGGCCTTTTGGATCAGCTATGGTTCGAAAACACATGATCAATTGACATAATGGAAAAAAGTGTTGTTTAGGGGCATTAAATTCACTTTAATAAAGACTCTGTGAAGTACATTTCAATAAAATGAAATTAATTCTTGTTTATTTGTTTAGTCTGTAAGTGAGAATCAATCAGTCAATAATCTATGTCAGTCTGATTTGTTTTCCGTGATGCACTCAATGCAAGGTGGAATATTTCTTATTCCTGTATGCTGGATGCTGTGTGACTCATAACCAGCAAAGCCTTGAAGGGATTTCTCCATTCATGTGACAATTGCAGGTTTAATTACCTTATTATTTACTTTTCTCTCACGGGACATCAACAGAGTAATTCTTGATGAACCTGATTTACGAACTGTTATCGCAACAGCTCTTTCATTTTATGTCGTGGCTGGTTTAGTGGGTTATTACCAGGGACTGACTCCATGTTACATACACACCACAGTGTCCTGTGATGAAGTTTACTACTGCGCAGGTCGAGGCTTGTCATTTTCTGCTCATTTGTGAGATGGGAGAATATCCTGAGGTAAATTTGTGGTTTTGCCGTTTGACTTTTGTTTCACTAGTGAACTTCTTTTTATGTGAATAATTGTGCCTTTTTATGACAAGCATTATGGCAAGCAATTAACATACATAATGGCTTTGTGGTTCCTCAAGGCAGCGTTTGTCCTCCAAACAATTTCATATGGTGCTGGGTAATACCTGCTTCGGTTTCTGAAAAGGCTCAAGAATCCACAGGGTTTTTTTTTTTTTGCATACTAGGTTATGCATATGAATTCAGAGCTATTCTATTCAAACCACATAATTTACCTGTTAAAGAAAAGACGATAACCTTGAGCAGCTGTGTTTGAGCTGGAGGTGGACCTCGTTAAACGGCTGGAAGAATTAAAATAGAAGTCTGAAACAAAAACTAGCCAGAGCCATAGCAAAGCAGTATTGACATTTCCATTTTCATCATTCAATCAGAAATGTCATTTAATCCTCCAGTGATTTATGGTTATAAAAGCCCGATATGTCTGATGTTTTTATTGAGGTCTAGACATCTGTCACTTCTGTCTAGGTCTCGTCATCCTTGCATGAGAAATAATTCTGCTTGACAAATGGTCACATGTCATAAACATTTTCGTACAAGTTCTCAAATATAATCTGACAAACAGAATTATGTGCGAGTTAGTTTTGTTCGTGGTGTTGAAACGAGACAGCCTGGTGGCCTAAACTCCAGTATTAACAACAGTACAAGCCTCTCAGAGGCTATATTCAGTTTCACTGGTCGCTGGTTTCTCCCTCAGGTCCTGTTGAAGATCAAGATGATGTGTTTATGTGTTGCGTACTTACTTGGCAGGAGATAGCGTCAACTTGTTTTCAGCGTATGGTCTTAGAGTGAGATTTAGTTTGGATTAATAATGACACTGTTTTAATACAAACATGCTGTATCTCTGTTTTGCTCCGCAGATGGATTAAATGTCCAAGCTTGAGATTTGACCATGTGGGTCTTTGTCAGTGTGTTTCTGCTCTCCTGACGCTGAGTTTGTAAAGAAGCTTCAGCAGCAGAAGCATATAATGGAGACGATGTCTAGACCAGAGTGTCAGATCTGCTTTAATCCATTCAGCTCTCAACGGCGGCCCAAACTTCTTGAGTGCAGGCACAAGTGCTGCTCGGTATGTTTGCATCAGATGGTGTTGAGTCACCGGGAAGTCCGCTGCCCCTGGTGCCGCCATGTCACGCATCTCAGTGGCCTCTCCGTGTTCCAGCTCCCAGATGACCCGGAAGCGCTCTCAGCCATCACCTTGGCGCACGCACCTGTCTTTATCCGGCTGTCCAATAACAGCTGCTACCTGCTGCCTCTGTCAGAGGATGAACATGCCTACAGATACAGCTTCAAAAACCCAGACATGATGACTCAACCTGAATGTCTTACAGTCGGAGAGGAGGAGGTCGAGGAGAGAGAAGCATCGGTGAAGAGTTCACCCTGGACAGGATTCTGCACCGTCCTCTTGGTCGCCATCATCCTCATCTTCCTCCTGGCCATTATCCTGTACAACATGTCTTGTGTCTCCAAACGCTTCAGCATCATTTCCTGTGAATGAAAAACGAGACTGGGGCTGTGTTTCAAATATCGGCCGACTCACTATTCCTGACAGGGAAGAATCAGGAGCACTCTGTAGTGCACTGAAAAGGGATTGAAATTCATGGATCAGGTAGAGGATTTCATACACTACGTCATTCCGTCATATAAACATCACGTCAAATTGCTCGCAGCCATCAGTCAGCTGTGGATGTGTCTCAAATTACAGTTCATATGAACTATGTAGGGAACATAAACCCGAACCATATGCCATATTGGCTGTATAGGGAACAAAAACTGCATTTTAAAAACCTCACCATTGTCCATACACTCTGGATGTGTCCCAATCCACACACTCTATTCACAATTTCAAAAGACCATTATTTGTGCTCTTTGGGTACGTCCCAAATCACACACCATATTCACTATATTTCTCACAGCTTTATGACTGTACACTATGTATGAATCCCATACCACGTAATCACTACATGGGGAACATAAACCTCATATTGTCCATACACTGTGGGTCTGTCCCAAACCACATGCCCTATAGGGCCATTTCTAACAGTTCACTATTATCTGTAGTGACACTATGGATGAATTCCAAACCACGTGATCACTACATAGGGAACATAAGCTCCATTTTAAAAACCTCACATTATCCATACACTGGATCTGTCCCAAATGACATGCCCTCCCAAATCACATGCCCTGATCACTACATAGGGGACATAAGATCCATTTTAAATACCCCACATTATCCATACACTGTGGGGGTGTCCCAAACCACACATCTTATTCACTGTATAGAGAACAAACACCATTTCATATTTATTATACAAACTACATACTGAATCATGTTCAAGCACCGCAGTGGACTGCGGGTATTTTGTACCTGCTTGGTTATACTGGACGGTGACTGTTCTGATGGCATGAGTGCACTGGAAAAATCCCAGACCTCCCAGAGTAGTGCACTGTGTAGTGAACAGGGTATGATTTTAGATCTAAAGTGCATTTGACTGTGAATCAGGAAGAGGAGCGCGGGTTTGTATGAGGACACTCTGGATATGATAAGAGATTCGAAGAGACTCACTGTTTCCTGCTGAAAGGCAGGAGATTAAAGTAACACTTGGAGTAAATTTTTATTTTTTTTAAATCTGCGTGGGATTGGTGGTGTTCTTATAAACGGTGTTGAATTTCTCCACTTCAACGCAACACTGATTGGAAGTTAATCATGTACAGTTAATGTACATGGTCAGCCTTGATGCAGTGTTGAACTGGGTCATACTGTAACGTCATAGCCGTGTAACTGTGACAATTTAAGTGTAACATTTAACCCTTTCACCACTGCAGACCGCTACTCTGGCCTCATTGTAGTAGGGAAATCACTTCTGGAAAAAGTTACGCAGTAGTGAAAAGGCTAAGAAGGTTTTCACAAATGTCATGTTTGAAGCTGGACCAAAGCAACCAACCTGAGATCAATCACTCCGAGGTTCTGGGAAGTTTGTGATTATGTTCTAGCTCTACCCCTGCTCACATGTTCAAGCAATTTTTTAAAGTAATTTTTAAAAAATTTTCCTCATAAATCTGCGCAGTGTGAAATCAATTCGGTCCAAACGAAAGTTAGAAAACAAACTACAGCTCGCAATTACACAATATAGAATGAGCTAATGAATAAGAAAGCTATTTTAAGTACACATTACTACGATAAATTTGACAATGAAGGAGCAATAGAAAAGAAATCTTTTCTACTGAATTGACACAAATCCTGTTTGTTGGATTTCCTCCTTCAGCTCTGTCACGTTTTAGACTAATATCCAAGTATACACTTTTCTACCTTATTTACATGCTGCTGTGAAATGTGTAATAAATGACCTTGGTCATTCCTCTGACTGTTATACGGCAAGAACTGAACTTGTACTCCTGAATTCTGATTGGTCAAAGCTCTGAGTGTAGTCCAGATTCACATTGCAGGTTTATATTCTAATATGTTATCATTTCTATATCGTAACAGAACTTTTACAGGATCTTGTACAGCTCCGTTTTTTAAACAGATTTTAAAAAGTGTATGATTGTTGACAGGGTGAAGTTTTTCACAAGGAGATGTTTATTTAACATTTGTGGAAGGAGTCTCCAGTGTCAGGAATAAAGCTGTAACTTTGGTTAAAGTTGTCTGACATCTTCAGAGACAGGTGGGTTTTCTGTAAAATGACAATGTGTATTTTTGGTCTTGATTAAATTCATGAGAGAGGGGGAAAAAAGAGGCTGGTGATGGAACGAGTGTTTATAGCTGCTCTAACGTAAGGTGAGAACAGGAACTAACTTGTTTCAGGATCGTTCCACAACATTAAATGGAGCAAAAAGTGGATAAACAAGTAGGATGTCATTATTTAAATTAAAGTTGGGGTATAAGCGGAATGAAACACTTCAGGATGTGCTGTTAGAGGAAAATAATTTTCAATGTGGGAACAGTAGTTCCACGTCTTCACACCAGCCCATCACTGATTATTTTTCTGTAACTGGATGGCTGTTTTATTCCTTACATAAATTATCATTTAAGCCTCGGTCACAACCGGACGTACGATTTTTTGGCCGTGCGATTTTTGGCGTTTCCCAAATCGCTGCGTTTTTTTTTTTTGTTCGTGGTGAACGTAGTTGTGGCCATGAAGGAGTAAGATCACCGCGCACCCAACGTACAACCCGAAAGTCGAACGTGTGTACCACGCACGAAATCTGAGGCTGCTCGGACGTACGGCTGTCGCTTCATTCGTACAGCCAACGCACCTTCAAACGTGCACTAATCATACTGACCGTGCGTTCCATGCAGGCTTCGTATGAAGGTTGCAAGAACTGCGCACGATCTGTACGTTGTGCGTACCAACGGCGTTCGTTTGTCGCACTGCGGCGATTGGAGAGGGGTATATATATTTCGGCTAGCCTGGGCCCGCCCATCCTAAGCGTGACGCAACACGAGGGCCTGTTCCGAGCTTAGTCTGGCCAGGCAGGCTATCTACAGCATTTCCAAGCTCCCGAAAAATCGGGAACCAATCAACTTTGAGCATCTCCAACGGCCCTGGGTAGAGGCGTGTTCAAGGCAGTGACGTAGTAGAACTGCGACCGGAAGCCATATATTGTTTACAGAATCTATGCCGGAAGCGTTTCATTCACATCACGAACATGGAGCAGCGGCAAGCCTTTAACACAGCGGTAGATGCTGTATTGAAAGCATTCAACGGGAAGTTCTCATTGAAAATGGAGCAAAGAGCAGCCCTGGAGGTATTTATCTTCTTCCTGTTACTCAAGCAGTTTCCGTCGCGTCACATACGTCAGAGGAAAGAGTGATGTGATTGGTTTAAGCTTCGTCACAGCCTTTTCTGGCTTCGACCAGTAGCAAACTGAGGCATTTCAGGGAGGCGGGTCAACCACGGGCTCTGGGAAACGGTTTGGCTTAATAGCTTGGCCAGACCAAATGCTCGGAGAGCTTTGAAGTCGCGTTAGCCAGGCTATATTTCGGCATACTTTGGTTTCTCACTGTGAAAATGGCAATCCCTCCGCAAAGACTTCGTCTCAAACTCCTGGCCTGCTGGCCACTGTCGTGGTCTTCATCCTCCTCCTCACTGCTCCTTGTCTTCTCTCTCTCCTCCCTCTCTGCTGCCGTCTCTCTCTCCTCTGTCTCCGACACCTTTTCTATCCTCCTCTTCCCTTTTGCCTTCGGCATATTGAATTGAAGCGATGCAATGCAATGAAATGAAATTAAATGAAATTGGGTTTTCTCTCAATCAAAGCCTACATGTACAAATGGCCGTAGGCACCCCTGCAGCTTTATATACCCGAGTTTTCATGCGATTGATGCCCTCTCGCCGTACGGCCAATGCACGGCCGACTTACTTGACACGCATGGATGACGTACGAAATATCTGAACGTGCGTTGGCCGCACTAATTACGTATGTGGGGTGCGTGACACACATACGGAGTCCGCAAGTGCGACGTATGAAAAAAATTGACATTTTGCCCAAACCTGACACCAGCAAATCGTACGAAAGACGCACGTCGGCCGTACGGAAGACACACGAGGCCGTAAGTTTGTCTTGCAACCTGAAAAAAACGTAAGCGCCCGTAGAGTTTGTTTGACATGACAAAGAACCTCTGCGGCCAGTCTACGGCTCGAAAATCAGCACGTCACACGCGCGCCCTCCGTGCGTTTCTTTGTGTTTTTTGCACGTAGACCGGCCGTAGGAGCACGTACGGCCGGTTGTGACCGAGGCATTACATGGTGTCTTGATGTCTTAAGTATTTAATGAACTTCAGAAAATCTTTCAGTGACTTCAGTGAAAAGGGTTTGGGTTGTAAAAATAAATTAAAAATAAAATAGCACCACTTGTACAGATCCCATCTGTTCATTTCAGTGTTCTTGAGTAGTTTCTATTCCTTGTGCAGGTTTTGATTAAGAGTATACAACAAAAGAAACTGCAGTCCTCAGGACACTCCTGGTTGTCAGTACTTTTGTAGGAATTATTTAAAATGGACTCATTTGTAAGGAGTCATTATGTAAATTCACTTCACAGTGAGAGCAGATTGATAATTTGTCAAAATAGAGTGTATTAATCCACATTGGGGCAATTATAAATGGTGGAACATGGCTGCCTGCCCAACTCGAAAGATCCCTCACTGCTGTGTTATCAGCATGGTTTAATTAATCAAGGCTCCTCATCAGGGCCGCTTTGTGGTTAGAGTAAAAGATTTCACACACCCCATGGCTTGTGCATCTATCTGTGACAGCACGGAGTGGCACAATGCGGGATGGTTTTTATTAAACTGCACAACTAGAGCTAAGTACTGTTCTAGGAAATTAATCAGCGGTGAGGCAGAGTCACTGCTACCACCAGGATGGCGAATATTTTCTTGCGCTGACACTAAACGTCTTTTTTTATTTACCAGAGATTATAGAAATGATAACCACTCAACACTTTCTGACCCATCAGAATTGTCATATTGTCATGGATAGAATATTAAATAAACTTTGGTCTTCTATTTTAAGGTTGCCTTTTTATGTTGGCCAACCTCCCATAATTCTGAATATATGATCAAGGTATTACAAGACAAAGGCATTTCCTGCTTCACATCTGCGATCGAGCTCTGAACTGAAGTCACGTTTCAATCCCTATAGGACATCTCAGTGAGAAACTGTTCAATTAAATGTCTGTCTGTCACCTTGCTGCACCCCAGCACTGATTAAAGATGCTATCTGTAACCTGTAGACATCTGATCAAAGTCAGATTGCATGGAATGTTCTCCTTCATGTCGCAAAATAAAACACACACTCCCCTTTAACCAACAAGTATATCTTTCACTCCATATGTGACCTTCACTCCATTTCTCTAGCTCTATCACAACATACAAGAAGAAGAATCAAAATCATGTTGTGCAAGTATTTCCTCCATCGCATATAGACTCAATAAAGCCTGGATTTCATTATCAGTCCATTTGTTTGTGGGGTTTTTTTTTTCACTTTTTAACACTAATGTTAAGAGCTGTTGTTTACATGGCTAATATTTTACACATTTTCTTTAAAAAAAATGGCATAGGAGTTGGCATAGGAGTTTAAAAAAAAAGCTCCTCAAAATGGTATTCTAAGAGCTATTATAGTCTTCAGTTCCTGCAGTACGGGGACACAAAAAAAGGGGTGACAGATCATCCTGGAGTGACATCCTGCCACTCCTGAAGTGCGAATGCCACTCCATATACCTCGCCCGGCTGATTGCTTCATTGCCGTAGGCTTACTGAAGGATTTCAAGGGTTTTTGTTGCCGATCGTAAACGCTTGCACATTACAAAAGCGCACAAAATGTGTGGAACGCAGCACACGGCATTTTTGAGTCACAACAGTTCCTACTGCTCGTTCCTGCTGCATGTGCATGGGGACCTTGCTGCAGTCTGTTCATTTGCAGCAGGAACAGTTCTGCACCTCATATATATCGGATGGGCAGAAAAAAGTGATACCCCTGTTTAATCAAGAATAACTCAAAAACTAGGCTATGCATACAAACTAAATTTGGTACATGTCATGAGCAGCTAGTTTTAGTCAAGTGGTGAAATTTTCAGCCAAAAATATTCATTAACGCAGGAATAATGAAGAAATACAAAATTCAGGTAAAAAAATGCAATGCCAGACGTTGACTTATTATTTACTTACCACGGCTTTAATCGAGAAGATGGTCGATATGGCCTCCATCCTCGGAATCAACCAATCGAAGTCTCTTTTTCCAGGAAGATATGGACTTTCGAATTTCAGCAACTGATATTTCATCCCACTTTTCTATTATCTTGTCCTTCAGTTCCTGTTCTGTGAACTTTTCCGTCCTTCCGGCATAAACTTTTTCGGATAACGAATCCCAAACACTGTAGTCCATTGGATTCAAGTCAGGTGACTGTGGGGGCCACTCATCCTTTTTTATGAACATTGGAGTGTTCTGTTCTAGGTATTCCTGGGTAACGCGGCTTGTATGCGAGGTGGCCCCATCCTGCTGAAAAATGTACGTGTCGTCTGGATAGAGTTGTCTGCAATCCGGCAGAAGTCCGTTTTCCAACAGCTGCATGTAAGATTGAGAGTTCACCTTCACTTTGTTCGAATTGATAAAGTGGATGTTGGTTCTTCCATTCCAAGACACACCAGCCGACACCATGACTTTCTTGGTAAACATTGAAGTTTCATGGTAGAGTCTTGTGGGAGGAATGTCATTCTTCTTTCTTCCATAAACCCTATCGTTCTGTCTATTGCGTGCAACTTCGTACGTAAAATCTTTTTCATCCGTAAACACCATCCGTCTTACATCCTTGGCTGAATACCTGTCGTTTAAATTCCGGCTGCGAGTCTTTCGCTTCTGTTTCACGTTAGTATCACGTCTTGAAACCCTGATTCTCTTGAATGGTTTCAAATTAAGTTCCTTGGTAATGGTTCTAACAGAAGTACGACTGATGTTCAAATCGTGCGCAATTTGTCTTTGAGATTTATGTGACCCTGGCTGGTCCTCCTGGGATGCGATGAGCTCCTCAACTCGGGCCTTGCTATCATCAGTTGTAGCTGTTCGAGGTCGTCCACTGCCTGGCTTCCTATCTGTGGAACCAGTTTCTTTAATTCTTTTAATCCACCTGTTAAGAGTAGCAATGCTCCACTGTTTCCTAGGGAACTCCTTTATTAGCCGCTTAGCACCCCAGCCTTTCTCTTCCACACAGGCCTTAACAACAGCTTTATCTTCTTCACTCAAAACCATGACTTCTCTCAAGGGCTTTACAAAATCAAATGCTCCAAAACCAGGCTGTTCAGAATGTTTAGGTTATAGGGACTGCCACGCGCAGACGTTATGTCATCAGGCAGCAGACGCACTGGTAGATGCAATGGATGACACAATAAGAACATCTGGCATTGCATTTTTTTACCTGAATTTTGTATTTCCTCAATAAATATATTACGTTCATTATGTCTTCTTCTTAAAGCAAAATAATTAGTTTTTCTTTTGTTTCAGACATGTAAAAGCTTTTTACCTTTACCTGACATGTTTCGACGGTGTAACTTCCGTCTTCATCAGAGGGTCACCCGGATGTTGGTGTGTGATGTGCCTTTATAATCAGCTGATGTTATGGAGGCGTGACCTCCCTGTCAATATTGACAGGTCGGTCAGGCTTTATCAATATTGACAGCGGGAGGCGTGACCGACCTGTCAATATTGACAGGGAGGTCACGCCTCCATAACATCAGCTGATTATAAAGGCATGTCACACACCAACATCCGGGTGACCCTCTGATGAAGACAGAAGTTACACCGTCGAAACATGTCAGGTAAAGGTAAAAAGCTTTTACATGTCTGAAACAAAAGAAAAACTAATTATTTTGATTTGTATTTCCTCATTATTCCTGTGTTAATGAATATTTTTGGCTGAAAATTTCACCACTTGACTAAAACTAGCTGCTCATGACATGTACCAAATTTAGTTTGTGTGCATAGCCTAGTTTTTGAGTTATTCTTGATTAAACAGGGGTATCACTTTTTTCTGCCCACCCGATATAATATGAGCTTGTGTGAAGCTACTCAGCCATGGAAACCCATTTCATGAAGCTCCTGATACATGATGTTTGCTCTGATGTTGGCTCCAGAGGCAGTTTGGAGCTCTGTCGTGAGTGATTCAGTAGAAGATAAGAAATGTTTCATTGGTACGCTGCGCTTCAACACTCAGCAGCTCGCTCTGTGAGATTGTGTAGACCACTGCTTTGTGGCTGAGATGCTGCTGCTCATAAATGCTTCCATTTCACAATAATAGCACTCACAGTTGACCAGGGCAGAAATTTCACAAGAAATGTGGTGAAGGTGGCATCCTGTCTCATGACATGACAGCGACATATTTAAAGCCACTGAGCTCTTCAGGATGACGCGCTCGACTGCCAGTGTTCATCTGTGGAGACCGGATGACTCACTTGTGCTTGGTTTTATGCACCTGTGAGCAGTGGGCGTGGCTGAAACACCTGCACTCAATCAATTCAATAAATTTGCTACAATTTAAAAAGGCTTCGCTTTCTGTCATATATTCAACCTGAGATTAAGCTAATTAACCACAAAAATATATATTTTTTCCTGCTCCAGAATTAGTGAAATAAAGCTGGGTAAACATTTTAGGGCCGGCACAGTGGTGTAGTGGTTAGCGCTGTTGCCTCACAGCGAGAAGGTCCGGGTTCGAGCCCCGTGGCCGGCGAGGGCCTTTTTGTGCGGAGTTTGCATGTTCTCCCCGTGTCCACGTGGGTTTCCTCCGGGTGCTCCGGTTTCCCCCACAGTCCAAAGACATGCAGGTTAGGTTAACTGGTGACTCTAAATTGAGCGTAGGTGTGAATGTGAGTGTGAATGGTTGTCTGTGTCTATGTGTCAGCCCTGTGATGACCTGGCGACTTGTCCAGGGTGTACCCCGCCTTTCGCCCGTAGTCAGCTGGGATAGGCTCCAGCTTGCCTGCGACCCTGTAGAACAGGATAAAGCGGCTACAGATAATGAGATGAGATGAAACATTTTAGGGGGGAAAAAAGTTCATTATTACAGTTAAATCTTTCTTAATGCCCAGACAAAATAAAAATTTAGAGAATTGTGTATTAAATGGGGTGTGTCACGACAAAATGAATCCAGTGTCGCAAATGTTCATTCTATGATCTGAAACTAGAGCATGTAAATACAATCCTTAATTCATAATGTGTCTGTTACCAAAATATTATACTGTAAAACAGCCTGTGAGTTTGTAGATCAAATAAAGATGTGTTCTTCATTAATTTACAGATGATCTCCTCCAAACTTGACTTTCTGTGAAGATGATGACACAGTAAACATTTTCACTAATTTCTCTTGATCGAAATTTAACACCATTTACTTTAAACTGTAGACTTAGTGTATGTATATTCATTTTGTAGTGACATGCTGCAAATACTCAAACTATTTGTAGCAGTGTTTCCCTGCAGATTTGTATTTAAATTAAGGCTGAATTAAATGACAAGCTTTTATATCGATTCCAAATTATGGTCTATTACAAGTCATTTCACTTGCAACAGGCTAAAGTCAGATTTAAAATCTCATTTTAAATGTTTATTTATGTTAATTCATTTTTAATTGTATTTTATTGGAGGCCACTGTTTGTTTTGGGAAAAGAAAAAAGTTAAAATGTCGGAAAAAAAATCTGCATTAAATGAATTTCTGAGATTATTAAAATCATTAGACATACAGTAGGTATAACCACAACAGGCATTCATAGTAATAAGTGGCCTATGAATGACCTGTTTGTGTGGGTTTCTTTGTCATGTCAAGGTCATGATAATGAAACGTGTTATCACGTGGCTATAACTGGACACGATGCCTCTACAGATTTCTAGTCTTCTACAGTTCCGTCTGTCTTTGACTCTATTGCGTTATGCTGACAGATCCAGCTCCACACGTCCAGCTAACGCTTTCAACCTGCGTGCGTGTGTGTGTTTTATCAGTATGCACTTTCTGTTCTCCGTGTCCATCATTGCACACGCACACGCAGCAGGAGCACAGCTCATTAATCTGCATACGCTTTCTGCACTCAGCTAAAGTGCACACATTGGCAGTTTTGTTAAAAAAATAGTCGTAAGCTGTGCAGTCCATGATTGATACCGTCATCCAGATGTAGCAGCATGTGCCATTGCTTATTTTTTGCTAAATCACCTGTAGAAAAGTGACTTAAACACACCGTTAACGGAAGACACATGTATAGCGTACACAAAGATGGACGAACGCAAATTCTGCTGCTTTCAACAGCACCGATAAATCATACGTTATACGTGAATTTGAAATTCTATTTGAGAATGCATGCATATATGAAAAGACACCTCGTTGAGTGAACGATGGCAGAAGCACAGCCAGGCCTTGAATCTAATCCCAATAGCACGGTGCTGTCCGAAGAATTACCCTCCCACCCCCACCTGTGAAAAGCCTCTGGCGATATTTTGATGTGGAATATAAACATTAAATAGACTTGCTCATTGATTTCTCTAAAGTGGAGGGCATTAAATAGTCAGTATCCCCAGCCATGGTAATGGTGTTTACTGCTCAGCACTGTATTCAATTCGCTGCTGTGGCTGCAGGCGGTTTTGTAAAGCAGCAAGCGCAGAGAGAATATTTATTGTCAATCCAAAACTAGAAATTTCAGCAGGAGACATGACAGCTATTTGAAAAATAATAATAATAATAAAAAAAAAAGAAATCTACAGTATTGTGCAAAAGTCTTAGGTATATGTAAGGAAATGCTGTCGACCAAAAATGGCTGAAAAATAATGAAATTAAATGCTTGAACATCTCATCTCATTATCTCTAGCCGCTTTATCCTTCTACAGGGTCGCAGGCAAGCTGGAGCCTATCCCAGCTGACTACGGGTGAAAGGCGGGGTACACCCTGGACAAGTCGCCAGGTCATCACAGGGCTGACACATAGACACAGACAACCATTCACACTCACATTCACACCTACGCTCAATTTAGAGTCACCAGTTAACCTAACCTGCATGTCTTTGGACTGTGGGGGAAACCGGAGCACCCGGAGGAAACCCACGCGGACACGGGGAGAACATGCAAACTCCACACAGAAAGGCCCTCGCCGGCCCCAGGGCTCGAACCCAGGACCTTCTTGCTGTGAGGCGACAGCGCTAACCACTACACCACCGTGCCGCCATGCTTGAACATTAAAAAAACGTGTAGCATTCAATTTATTCCGGACCATTAAAGACGCCGCCTTCCGCGTAGAATCATACGTCATCCTCACCGCCATATTGGATAGGTCAAAGCGGAGAATAAAGATGCCTCATTCATGTGCTGCGTTTAACTGTACCAACAGGTTTACCGTCCAAACGAGATCACATGGGATTACCTTTCACAGGTGAGACTGGAAAAATACTTTTCATTGTATTTGGTCATTATAATGTAATTTTACGAACAGATTTTCCTGACTTTGTGGCTAATATGAAGTCTCGCACATAATAGTTTATGCGCATGCGTCCTTACTTCTTCTATTGTTCTGGTGTCTCCGAAGGGACCGTCTTACAGCGCACATAGAGGTGTGGCATGTGTATTGCATCATTTTCAGCAAGCGTTGCGTTGCCATATGGACCTGATATTTTACTGATCGTTGCCCATTTGGACGTGATATTTTTTTAAATAACATCTCGTTGCCGTTGTCGTGTGGATGTAGCCTTAGACGAACCCGTTCTAATTATCAAGTGTGTGGGAGTAGATCTTTCGAGAATGGTTATATCTTGTGGCTCAACACAGGAGAGCCAGTTCCTCAGGCCAGGACTCTGCGGTCTATAGTCATCTTAACAACAAAGGACACTCATTTCAGGATTGCAACGTACGCATTTTAGCCAGAGAGGATCGTTGGTATGAGCGAGGAGTTAAAGAAGCCATTTTTGTCAACCTGGAACGGCCATCACTGAACAGAGGTGGGGGTCTAAAGGCCTCTGCATGCTCTTGCGACAAGGCTTTCGCAGATAGCTTTTCGCAGACAGTTGTAATTTATCGTTGAGCGGGGAGTAATAGGCATGCGCGATGTTATTCACCGCCACAACGCAAAGGGGCGCGAAGTCGCGAAATCGCTAGGAGTAGTTGCTGGGTGTGGTTAGTGGAGTGTTTATCCTCCGGTTACTTATAATGACTAGAACTGGAGTCATATAGATGTACGTACTTCCTCACTTCCTCGATCAACCGCTCTTCGTGCTGCTCCATCTTCGCTTGTGTTTTTAAAAATGGCGGTCATGAAAACAAACCAAACCGGGAAAGTAGGGAAGCGGAAGTGCGTGTACAGCGGATGTAGAGTGGACCAATCAG